>NW_027488739.1:0-300000 GCF_050948215.1 Halictus rubicundus | reverse complement strand
AGAAGTCGACCAATTCAAGGGGAGATCCTGACGATGAAGCGTACCTCGCAACTGCATTCATCGACGAATCGGCACAGCTTTCCAGCACCGGATCGGACAAAAATCATTGGTGCCTGGATAGCGGATGCACATCCCACCTATGCAACGACAAAAGTTTATTTACGAACCCGGAGGAAACACGCAGCGGATTAAAACTGGCCAGTAACGCAACAGCTCAAATAATCGCAAAAGGCGACGTGAACGTCATGACATCGGATGGCAATCAAGGCAAGTCAATCAAACTTGAAAATACCCTATACGTTCCCGAATTGAGGACTAACTTATTGTCCGTCGCCAAGATTGTAGACAAAGGCAATGAAATAATCTTCCGAAAAAGTCATGCTGTTGTCGCAGACCCTCGTGGAAGAGTTAAACTAATCGCTGACAGAAGAGGCGATTTATTTTATCTGCGTGAGAATAGTCAACGGGCTTGTGTTGCAAGCAAGGACCGGTCTAGTGCACAAATCTGGCACGAAAGACTCGGACACCTGAACTCCAGGGACACGTCATCAATGCTGAAGAATTTACTTCAAATGAAGATCAACGACGCGAAGAGATTACATTCATGCAAGATATGTCTAACGGGAAAACTTACAAGTCTCCCGTTTACATCTGTTAACGACAAGTCGAGTTTGCCTCGTAGCTGAGGCAAATACTGTCTCAGTCGTAATCGGAAGAACTGGGAAAACGAGTATGACGGAATCGACGGACAAACGATGGATCGCAAGAAAGAAAACTCGATGCTCAACGTGTGTGGTCGTGATCGAACTGAGATCGATCAACCGTCGCGCGGCGCACGCGCCACACCCGCCCGCTCCCCTCGCCCGCCGCGAGCTGCTCGATCCACCCGTGGCGCACGCGGGGGTTGAGGAGGGGTGCGACGGGGCAAGCCGCGCGCACGCGTTGTCGATCAGCCTTTGTCGTGCGTTTATTACAATTATGTACATACGGTCGATTAAACAATAAAATATAATACAATGCTTGAAGTCGGTTTTATGCCGTTCCCGAACAACATCCAAATCCAAGCGATCGTCAAATCTCTTGGATATCGTGCATACGGATCTGTGCGGCTCGATGCGAACTGCATCAATTGGAGGCGCACGTTACTTCATGACATTAATCGACGATCACAGTCGATGGTGCGAGGTATATTTCCTTAAGAGTAAGGACGAGGTAACTACCAGGTTCATCGAATACAAAAACTTCGTTGAGACGCAGACCGGGCGCAAAATAAAAGCCGTTCAGTCGGATAACGGAACGGAGTATTGTAATAACATATTAAACGAAATTTTCAGTAAAGCCGGGATCTGCCGACGTTTAACAACCGTTCACACACCGGAGCAGAACGGAATCGCCGAACGCAAAAACCGCACCTTAGTCGAATCGGCGCGATGCATGCTAATACAATCGGGACTTCCACCTAAATTCTGGGCGGAAGCAATTGCCACCGCCAACTTCATACGCAACAGATGCATCACCAAAAGCCTGGACGGTAAAACCCCTCACGAGATATGGTCCGGGAAAGAACCGAATATCAGATTTCTCAAAACATTCGGATGCAGAGCATACGTGCTGGACAAAACCCAAAATAAGGGGAAGTTCGATCGAAGAGGAATCGCAGGTATCTTCGTAGGATACTCGAACGAATCCAAAGCGTATCGCGTATGGATTCCGAGCGAAAACAGAATTCGAACGACAAGAGACGTGAAATTTCTGGACGAATTCGACTCGGAAGACAAGTTCGACGATATCATCACAGAAGAAACTGCAAACGGAAGGTTCAGAATCATAAGCATCGGAACCGCCGATACCAATGGAGAGACAACACCGGAAGAGCGAACTACGCCCGCAACCAACACAACGCCCGATCATTCACCGGATACGGAAAACAATACAAACGAAGAAATTGGTCCGAGGCGTGGTCCAGGAAGACCTCGAAAGATAAAAACCGGAAAACCAGGTCGACCGACCAAAGAACGACCAGCGTTTTTGTGGAGCAGGTCGTCCGCGGATGGCCGAAAAACATCAACACGGCGACAGGTGAATGCCCGAGCGAGCGCGTGCGAATGAATGTGAGAGAGTAAGGAAGGTGCGACGACCGCGAGCGATGTAGGTGATCCGATTCGGGTGTATGTATTAAGGACCATCGGCCTATATATGCGAGGTAGGTCGCGGTCGCGGAAGTAGAGAGTCAGAGTTTGACAGCGAAAGAGGGAGAGAGAGAGAGAGAGAGAGAGAGAGAGATTTCGGCAGAGGACCGATCTTGTGGAGCAAGTGTAGCCGACTCAACGTTTAAGTTACTAAACGTATCACATACACCGATATATATTGATTTCGACCAGCCTGACACCAAATCCCTACATAAATTATATAATGATTATTCTGTAAATTAATTTTAAAAAAATAAATACCTTTTCTTGAACAAGTGCGGTCTTTTCTACCTTATATGATATTGTCCTTTCGAACGTTCCTTGATACTGAAATTCTGTCTGATCCGTAATTAGAATTGCGAGGTGATATATTTTACTACTTTCCGATGTGAAATTGCTAATATAAAGATACAGTGACAAAACATCGATCCGACATATGGTATGACCCCATACGACACTCTGCCGCGAACATTTCACTCAGCACAAAATCGCCGATAGGGACATCAGAAAGCAATCGATCCGACACAGTGACAAAACATAATAAAAGTAAAAAAAAAATGCGTTAGTCGACAGGATTTGAACACTGGTCGTCCGGCTGAAAACTTGGCACGCTGGCAAACCAAATCTTGTTGTACCGTAGAAAAAATACGGCATTACACAGGAAATAATGAAACTCGAAAACTATTCAGTATCTGCCGCTATAATGATATATATTCGTGAACAGGACAATGAGATCTATAAGTGTGCAAAGTTTCAACAGAATCGGTGACTCGAAGGTCGTGGCGTCTTACGAAACGTGCAAGGGTCAGAAACTTTTTCAAACTGCCGCTTCAATATTGCAATGAGCAGTTTATAAGTGGTCAATTGTCCTTCCTGAAGGTTCAATCTAGGTCTGTTCAGAGGCCAAAATGCGAATTTCTGCCTCATCGTCGAGTAATTTGCAATATTCGGCAGCATACATATTGTACATATGTAAACCTCTACTATCGATTTGCATTATCGACCGTATTCTATCGCAACGTACAGTGTTTGAATGGTGCCTTTTTTCTAGACATTTTACGTCTTAAATAAATAAGTAATCAATTAAAAAATGCATACCACCGTGTTTGCGCATGTTTTTGCTACGTCTGTGCAGAGCCTTTTTTTCGATACGAACACTAAATCTCTCGAAATTAAGAGAATCTCTCTGCGACAGCCATCTTGTGACGTCATACTTGCTTCAGAAAGCGAGTTTTCTGCCGAATATTACAAATTACTCCACGATGAGGTAAAAATTCGCAATTTGGGCTCTGGACAGACGTAGATTGGACTTTTAGGAAACACAACTGACCACTTTTAATCCTAAACCTAAAAGTCATAAAAAACCTATGGCACACCAAAATGACTAACATTCAAACGGAGAAAATATCCGTCTCCGATATAATGTTAACACGGATAAGCGGACAGCGAAACTCGAGAACCGTCGTCGCCGAGGAGTGGATCACACATGTCGGCTATATCTCGGTGTGAGATCAGAAGACCGCTACTAATCCAATTACAAAACTTCTTTATTTTTCGTTATTTTTTAATGAAACTTTTACCAACATATTCGTGGCATTCTCTGATTAAGATGAAACCAAATATGATATAATTCCGAAACACTCGGCGAAATGTCAACGGATATGTACATAGTTGACGTACTGACGTTACTGTTGCCATAAACGCCCTTTCTCGCGAGTCCAGTGCGTATTTTCTCTTTGCGCGTGATCTGACGGCTCCCATTAAGGCAAATGTCTGAAAAAATCACAGACAGCGGAGGCTGTCCATCGAATAGACACTGTCCAAAGATCGGAAGCCAAGATGACAAACGGTGGAATGCACGCCCAAGTCACATTTGAGCGACGCAATTAGAGGAGAGTGAAAACCCCGAAGAAGTCGTCGAAATACGTGAAGAGGAAATCATCTCGGAAAACGAATAAGGGGGCACTCTGAAGGACGTCTGAGTGACTTCCCATCTCAGACGAGAGCCACCTCCCAGGATCGAAACAGGGAAGAATTTCACGTGACGATCGGCTCGATATTCGGAGATCCTCGTCGAGACCTCACAATAGAGGAATGTCACGAGCCAGGGGCCAACAACAGCTCCGAGGTCCACCTAAGAATCGAGGGCGTACCCGTTAAAGCTATTGTCGACACCAGAAGCACGGTAACGGCAATGTCAGAAAACTGGTCCAAAAACACCAAGGTCAGTTAGACAAATGCCCCATGTTACCAGTCACTGGTGCATTCGTGATACGAGCTACGGGCAATAAATCAGCCCGATTGAAAAAACAAATATGGGTAACCATCACCCACCCAAATATCACGCTTGAAGCCCCGGTGGTGATAGTTCCCGGCCTAGTCTGTGACTTCATCATCGGCGTCGAACGTTGCGACGATCAAAGGCAACGATCGACTTTGCCCAAGACACATTGGTAATAACGATCAATAGAACGAGAGCCTCCATCAAAACGGGTCAAGAAAGTGCCGATGAGCAAGCATCGGTATAGGCCTGTTGGGGTCACGCGCATGCCCAGCCGAGCGCGGCGGAACGTGCACGAGCTTGCGCGGCGGGAAGAACAAGTTCGCATCTCGCGATGATGCTGTCTTGTGTTTGCGAATCGATCGTTTTACCTTTCGTGTTATATTATGCAGTATCATATTGTTACGATGGAAGCTGTCGATTGCGGCGATCGAGAGAAGTTGGCCGTCGTATCGATATTGTGGTATCCGGCCAACGGGGTTGTTGTTAAGAAGAAGACAGACGACAGAACCTCTCGAGTCGACGAAGCGAGAGCACGCACCTGTATCGCATCTTTTAACATTGTCCGTTGACAGCCAATAAATAGTTATTTACTTGTTGGTAGTGTTCGGTGTTGTTGTTTAGTTGAGGGATGTGTTCGCCGGCGAGGCGGAGCCGAAGCCTCCGCAACATTGGTGTCAGAAGTCAGACTGGGCATCTCCAGAAGGACTGCCCGAAGAGACAAACACAGAGGATGGGAAACGCAAAGAAGTCATAGTAGGAGGGGAGACTGTGACTTCACCTTCTTCTACCCCTGTCGTGCTGAAGACTTATTTGAAGAAAGATTGTACGGCCATCGAGGGATTCATCGATGGAAAAATGGCTACGATAATAATCGACACGGGATCGAGCGTAAATCTTTTGGGGACGGATAAGTTCAATCCCAGAAGTAAGCTTGGCGCGGCGGAAGGACTTCTGGAAATCAAAATTGTGTCCATTTCCGGGGAAAATTTACCGATTCAAGGCAGGTACAAATGTCCCATTAAAATCAATAGTTTCGAAACAGAGGAAGAATTTTTCCTGATCGAAATGGCGGAGGAGTGTATTTTGGGGAACGGATTCCTCCAGAAACACGCGTGTAGGCTCGATTATTGGGCGAGGAAACTACAAATAGCCGAGAAGGAAGAGGTCGGCTTTATCGGTCAATAGATACGTAATAAGGAGGATGCAGCTTTATTAGCGAAGATGGAAGAGGAGACTCCGGTAGCGGAAGAGGTACAGGAGGTTGCGGTTCCACCTGTACCGAAGCACTTAGAAGATCTTTTCCAGCGTTGCTGCTCGGCCTTATCTCCGCCACGGAAGACAGCATTTGCGAAAGTAACACATGAATTTCAGGATATATTCGCAGAAAATCCTGAACATGTTGGGAATTGTGATGTTGTCCAACATAGGATTGACACAGGAGATTGTGCACCAATCAAACAGGCACCGCGACGTCTCCCTTTTCACCGACGAGACGAAGTTAAAGAATTACTCGCGAAGATGGAAAGGCAGGGAGTAATTGAGGAGTCGAAAAGTCCATGGTCCTCTCCTATCGTTCTCGTGAAGAAAAAGGATGGCAGCACGAGATTTTGTGTGGACTATCGGCGGTTAAATGATGTCACGAAAAAAGATTCTTATCCGTTGCCGAGAATTGAAGAAACGCTAGATGCTCTAGCTGAATCGTCTTGGTTTTCAACCATAGATCTGCAAAGTGGATATTGGCAGATTATGGTTGACGAAAGGGACCGTGAAAAGACAGCATTCTGCGTGGGAGAAGGGCTTTGGCAATTCAGAGTGATGCCTTTCGGACTTTGTAATGCCCCTGCCACGTTTGAACGTCTTATGGACACGGTATTGAAAGGCCTTTGTGGGAAAATCTGCCTAGTATATCTAGACGACATAATTGTTTATGGAAGAAGTTTCGAAGAAAACATGGACAATTTGAGGACTGTCTTCGTACGCCTGCGCCAAGCCAAACTATTAGCGAATCCAAAAAATGCAATTTCTTCTGCAAAGAGGTGCGATACCTTGGACATATCGTTTCCGAACGCGGGATTAAAACGGATCCCGAAAAGATAATGGCAATCCAGAAATGGCCAATTCCGAGGAGTAAAACGGAATTAAGGAGTTTTCTCGGACTTTGCACTTATTATAGAAAATTCGTCAAAGATTTTTCTTCCATCGCTAGGCCACTACATCGCCTGACGGAAGATAAAATTACGTTTGTATGGTCGGAAGAATATCAAAAGGTATTCGAGTGGCTGAAGCAGCGTCTTTCCGAATCTCCGATATTAGCTTATCCTTTATTAGACGCAGATTTCATTTTGGATACAGATGCGTCGAATTTTGCCATTGGAGCAATCCTCTCGCAAGTTCAATGTGAAGAGGAGAAAGTTATTGCATACTTTTCAAAAATGCTGGGAAAAGCAGAAAGGAATTATTGCGTTACAAGACGGGAACTTTTGGCGATAATTAAGTCCATAGAACATTTTCACCCCTATCTTTATGGTCGAAAATTTCTGGTAAGGACTGATCATGCTGAGTTAAGGTGGCTATTGTCGTTCAAGAATCCGGAAGGACAAACGGCTCGCTGGAGAGAAAGGCTGCAACAGTATGATTTTGAAATTAGACATCGAGAAGGGAAGTTGCATGTCAATGCAGACAGTCTGTCAAGAAGACCATACGAAATTTCGCAATGTAAATATTGCCATCGCCTTGAGGAGAGGGAGTCACGTGAAGAAATGTGCGAAAAGGAAGAGCACGTGTTCAGGACGATCTGTGGAAACGCCAATTCGGAGGAATGGAGGAAAGCGCAAGAGACCGATGGAGAAATAAACTTCATTTTGCGGAGGATAATCGAACGAAATAAGCCAAACTGGCAGGAAGTTTCCGCATTTTCCCCCGTAACAAAATTTTACTGGAAAATTTGGGACTCTCTTGAAGCGAGAAAGGGTTTGCTTTTCCGGAGGTGGGAATCTACGGACGGGAAGGAAGCAGTTCCGTTACTAATCGTCCCTAGATGCAAAACCGAAGAGGTGTTACGCGAGTGTCACAACACCCCATGGGGAGGACACTTCGGAGTTCGCAAAACACTTGCTAAGATTCGACAAAGGTTTTTCTGGCCTGATCATCGTCGAGATGTTGAGGAATGGTGCCGTCGTTGCGACAGCTGCGTAGCGAAGAAGGGTTCTAGGGAGAGAGGAAAAGGCTCTTTAAAGATTTACAATGTTGGAGCACCTTTTGAAAGAATTGCACTTGACATTGTGGGCCCTTTGCCAAAATCTATGACCGGAAACAGATATGCCCTTGTTGTCGTAGATTATTTCTCGAAGTGGCCAGAAGTAATTCCGCTTCCGAATCAAAAAGCAACAACCATTGCGAAGACCCTTTCAACAGATGTAATAAGTCGCCATGGTGTGCCACTAGAACTGCATTCAGATCAAGGTAGGAATTTCGAGTCGAGTGTCTTCAAACAGTTGATGAGGTTGCTTGGAATTAGAAAGACAAGGACGACACCCTTACATCCCCAATCGGACGGACTCGTCGAAAGGATGATTCGTACATTGTTACAGTATCTGACACAGTTTGTTTCCGAACATCAAAAAGACTGGGATGAATGGATACCGACGTTCCTTTTAGCATATCGGACTTCTCAACATGAGGTAACTCGAAATACTCCGGCAATGGTCCTCATGGGTCGAGAATTACGACTTCCTTTGAATCTCCTGAGAGGCAGTAACTACGCTTCTGGAAGGAAGGAGGAGGGAGCTTACATCGGAGAAATGAGGGCTAAAATCTTGGGAATCCATGATTTTGTACGCCAACGAATGAAGATTAGTGGTGACAAAATGAAGTCCTGGTACTATGTTCACGCAAATCCGGTTTCCTTCAATCCGGTTGACAAGGTCTGGCTATTTAATCCACGACGTACAAGAGGCCGGTGCCCAAAACTCCAATCTGACTGGGAAGGACCGTATATCGTCAAGAATCGATTGAACGAATTAATTTTTCGAATAGTTCGATCTCCTAAGGCAAAACCGAAGGTTGTTCACGTGAATCGGCTTGCACCTTACAGTGGTTTAGGATAGGAATCCGAATTCCTAGACACTTTTCGCCCACGAAGAGGACGCTGCATCGAAAGAAGGCGAGGGTGCGACTCCGTTCCGGCACCTCGATCACTTTCCATTTGTGGAAGAGACAGTCCTAGGAATTCGGGGGAGGAAGTGGTATCCTCGCGAGGATACGTCCTCAGGAGGGTACCCCCTTTCCCGACTGGTCCACAAAGAGTGGTGCACCAGTCACCATATTATCGCGGATAGATTTCGCGATGATTGGAGGTGCATCCTGGAGAGGACTCGGTGATCGCCCGGGGAGAGGGCAGCACCCGGGAAAACGTCAAGAAAGAAGCACTCAAGCCACAAGAGTCAAGGGGAAGGGCGAGAAGTCGACGGAATAACTACACTGAAGCATTAAGGGAAATACCTCGTGCCAGCGTCCTGCTCAGGGTTTTTAGGTGGTTTTCCCCTGAGACAGAGGACAAATGTCGGGACGTTTACTGTCTGATTAAGGCCACCGGGTTAAAGCAAATTTCTTTTCTTTCACCGACTTTTCAGACAGAGGTTAACATGTCAAGGAGCCGTCTTTCGATTACGAGGCATGAAGGTTGGGACGTTACCACAGACGAATGTAGCCGCGGTCGGGACGCCCGTTTTTCGAGAGGGGGAGCAGTGTTACGATGGAAGCTGTCGATTGCGGCGATCGAGAGAAGTTGGCCGTCGTATCGATATTGTGGTATCCGGCCAACGGGGTTGTTGTTAAGAAGAAGACAGACGACAGAACCTCTCGAGTCGACGAAGCGAGAGCACGCACCTGTATCGCATCTTTTAACATTGTCCGTTGACAGCCAACAAATAGTTATTTAGTTGTTGGTAGTGTTCGGTGTTGTTGTTTAGTTGAGGGATGTGTTCGCCGGCGAGGCGGAGCCGAAGCCTCCGCAACAATATCGTTATGAATAAATGTAGTTTACACTACGCGTACTAGAGTGTTTTCCCCGAATACCCCGGAACATCCCAACCTCAACAAGGCCTTTAACATTCGCGGTATAGGCCGCGAAACTCGGGTACACATCCTCGCCGCAGTGGCGCGAACGATGTCCGCGAAATTAATAAAAGCGATCCATGATCCAATTTTTCTGGGTCCCCGCTCTCATTTGATTGATACGTAAGCATACAACGTGATCGGCGTGTCATTGAGATCCTATACGTTCCTGCTAGGGTGAAAAGTTCCTACGAACTCCACACGAGCACTAAATCTCTCGATATTTACGATAATGTCGAGCCCACCTTGATACCCGGTTGCGTCACGCTCGCCCCACACGGACCCCGAGCGAAGGAGGTCCGTGCAGTCCCTAGAAAAACGAAAGCTCGCTCTTGATCGCCCTTCAGTCGCGCTCACATCTAGCAATTCCATTCCAAAGCGTTACTATATCAAGCGTCTTCTAGTTCCTACTATTTCCATATTGTATTCTATTTCTTATATCGTTAACCAGCATAAAGGTCGATGCACATCTCACCGGCCCGGCCGGCCGGCTCAAAATTACAACCCTGGTTTTGGTCCTAGCGTTTACTAACGGCAACCGTGTCAGACTTTGGAACCGAATTTCTTCTCTGGCCTCTCGACCCTTTCCAGATGGCCTTTCGAGAGCGCGTTGACAGTTCCCTGCTGTGCGTGGCACAAAAAAAAATGTTTTTAGGGGCTCCACAGCTCCTTAGGTAATCTATCCGTACCTCTCCTTTACAACACCATGGAAATAGGAAACGTTCCTGGCACTTAGTGAAACAGCATCGCACATCCTTATACAGGGTGGTCCACGCAATTGTTTCAAGTCATAACTCCGTTATTATTGCTGTTTCGAACAATGCAGATCTCTCAATGATCTGAGAGAGTTCTGAAAGTTCTCTAAGATCGTGAGAAGAAATAGAGAAGCCGACGGATCGGGAAAAGCTATACGGGTTAAGGAACGCACGTAAAGAAAAACACCGATGGTCGATTGAACAGACAAGACTGCGACGATCGACCGTTGTCTCGATCGCTCCTGCCTCCCGTTCCCCGCGCGGCTCGCGAGGTCCACCAAGCTGCTCGATCCACCCGGTGGCTCGCGGGACGCGGGGTGCGACGCAGGGGCGACGTCGCGCACGCGCCGTCGATCTAGTCGTTAGAGCCGATTTATTGAAAACATGTACATACGGTTCTGTCATATAACATTAAAATCGTGTTTTACTTGAGTGCACATAGAAATATGTTTGTCTTCTGCGCGTATCTTTATTGGCGGCTGAACCCCTCTTCGCGTAAATCCCGAACATACCGCCCGCCTCGACGTCGATTGTTCGACGTTGATGTTTCACCGTTCGATGGCGCGCGAGATCGATGTGTCGATGCGAGTTGGAGTGGGGGGTTTCTACCTCGCTACGCGTTAATTCAGTCGCGTAAACGATGAATGGCGCCGCCCGCCATGACAAGTCCGCGTAGTGACCTCGTGCGTATCGGATTTTGTACCGACTATGTTTCCCCCTGAGCTCCTCCTTCGTCGTCTCTGACCGGCAATGGGACCACTTTGGCGACGGTCCGGCGGAAGGTGCGGTCTCCCCGTCGTAGAGTGACCACACGAACGAGCCCATCGGGTCCGGGATGCACCTCGGCGACACGTGCGAGTGGCCAGCGGGTTGGCGGGGTGACTTCGTCGGCGACGAGAACGAGCGTGCCAATACCGATGTTTTCTCGCCGTCGTTGCCACTTTGGACGCTGCTGCAGCTGGTGAAGATACTCAGTTCTCCATCTGCGCCAAAAGTGGTCGTGGAGATTACGGATTAATCTCCACCGCGCGGTCAGAGACGAGGCGGTTGCCTCGGGGGGAGGCTCGGGGGGGGTGTGAAGTGGTTCGCCGACTAGGAAGTGCCCGGGAGTGAGTGGACTAGTGTCCTGTGGGTCGTCGGTCAGCGGGGTCAGAGGTCGTGAGTTCAAACACGCTTCGACCCGGCACAGCAGCGTGGCCATCTCTTCATAGGTGAGTGTCGCCTCCCCTATCACCCGTCGAAGGTGGTTTTTCACCGACTTGACCGCCGCTTCCCACAGGCCCCCCATATGCGGAGAGTAAGGAGGGATGAAGGTCCACTGCGTCCCGCCGTTGGCCAGTTCCTCCGAAACAGCCGTGTGGAATTGCGATGCCTCCCGGAACATTCCCCTCAGCATGACGTCAGCTCCCTTGAAGGTGGTCCCGTTGTCGCTGAGCAAGCTGCTGCATCGCCCCCGACGCGCCACGAACCGTTGGAACGCTGCCACGAAGGCCTCCGACGACAGGTCAGTCACTGCATCTAGGTGCACCGCCTTGGTGGCCAGGCAGACGAACACCACAATGTATCCCTTGTGGCTCTTGTGACCCCTGCCCTTGGTGGTGCGAATCTGGATTGGCCCTGCATAGTCCACACCTGTTGCAGAAAAGGGCTTTGACGGACATACCCGGGAAGGCGGAAGGTCTCCCATGCGTTGTTGTCCCACTTCTGCCCGGAGCCGTGTGCAGGTGACGCAGTCACGTAGGACCTGCTTCGCCCTTGGTCGCAACCTGGGTATCCAAAAGGCCCTGTGGACCCAGGCCAGAGTCGTAGAGAGGCTCCCGTGCAGAGTCTTCTGGTGTGCATCCCGTACGATCAACGTCGCCAGGTGGGTCGACCTCTCGATGAGGACTGGGTGCCGCTGTGACTCCGGCAACGATGACAGCCGTAGGCGCCCTCCGACTCTCAGGACCCCGTCGTTGTCTAAAAACGGGACCAGAGTGTTGAGGCACGAGGAAGTCGGGATTACCTTACCTTGGGTGAGTGCTCTGATCTCCTGTGAGTACGTGCAGCGCTGCGTCACACGGACCACACAGGTTAGCGCTTCTTTTAATTCAGTAACCGACAGTGGCCCGGTCTTCTTGACAGCTGGCCTCCTGGTGTTGTGGATGAAGCGTCTGAGATAGGCTGAGACACGCGTCAGCCTTGAGAGTGAGGAAAACCTGAGGACCAGCGAGTTTTCCTCCGGTGCCACGACCACCTGCGCGACGGCGACAGACCTTTGTTCCGGTGCGACCTCGCATGGGCTGAGCGTAGTGGTCGCAGGCCACTCGCCAGGTGCGGCGGTCAGCCAGGAGGGTCCGTGCCACCAGAGAGGTGAGGCACGCAGCTCCTCAGCTGATATCCCTCGGGTGGCTAGATCTGCGGGGTTGTCCAGTGTCCCCACATGCCGCCACGTGACCCCAGGTAGGAGGTTCTGGATCTCCGCGACCCGGTGGGCGACGAAGGTCTTCCATTTCGACGGATGCGTCCGGATCCATGCCAGGGTCACCGTCGAATCGGACCAAGCGTGGGTTGTGACCTCGTCGAAGTTCAGAGCCGACCGCAGAGACGACAACAAGCGTGCGAGCAGAACCGCGCCGCACAGCTCCAGCCTGGGAATAGTCTGCGGTTTGATAGGAGCCACCCGCGTCTTCCCCATCAGAAGGTTCGACCAGGATCCCGTCTTACGCCGGACCACGAGGTAGACGACCGCCACGTACGCTCGTTCTGAGGCGTCACTGAAACCGTGGAGCTCCACGTCTGACATGCACGGTGAGAACCCAACCCACCTCGGTACCGTGACGACCGTTAATGAGGAAATCTCGATCCTTAGTTGTGACCAGCGTGCAGCCATCGACGCGTCCAGAGGCTCGTCCCACGAAACTCCAGCGAGCCAGAGGTCCTGCAGTATCGTTTTTGCTCGTACGATGACCGGAGCTAACCACCCAAGGGGATCAAACAGTCGGGCGATCTCGGAGAGCACGGTCCGCTTGGTCCACTTGGACGCAGCGGCATCCGAGAAAAGAGGTCCGCGGACTGCTAGCGTGTCCCCCCGGACGTCCCAGCAGAGCCCCAGAGCGCCGTGGACTTCCTTGTCTTGGAAGACCTTCTCCTCCACGCACGCAGCGCGGAGTTCGGGGACGTTGCTGGCCCATTTATCCAGCTGGAAACCCGCGGAGGAGAGGAGGTCCGTCAACTGCCGACGTATCTCCAACGCTCGCTGAAGGTCATCTGCGCCAGTCAGGATGTCGTCCACGTACGAATGTTCCCTGACGGCCCGTGCTCCTAACGGAAATCGACTCTCCCCGTCGACGGCTAGCTGCTTCAGGACCCGATTTGCGAGGTAAGGTGCCGGAGCAGTACCATAGGTGACCGTCGAGAGCCTGAAATCAGTAACCGCTTCACCAGGATCATTCCTCCACAGGATTCGGAGCCAATCCTGATCTTCGGGGTGGACCAGAATTTGCCGGAACATCTTTACGATGTCCGCCGAGAATGCCACCTTATGCAGACGCCAACGGGTGATCACCGCCCACAGATCACTCTGGAGCTTCGGGCCAGCGAGCAGCGAGTCGTTCAGAGAGCCTCCTGAACCCATCCCGAGCGAGGCGTTGAACACGACCCGGATCTTCTTGCGACCGTCTGACACCTTCCAGACCGCATGGTGCGTCAAGTAGCAGCCGGGCTCGTGGTTCATCAGCGATTCCCGCGCCCGCTCCATGTGTCCCAGACGATGATACTCCTCCATGAAACCCACGTACTGCTCGCGAAGAGATTGGTCGCGGGATCGGTTCCTCTCGGCGTTGAGTAGCATCCTCAGAGCGACCGCTCTCGAGGACGCGACCTTCGGGCGCTCCTCCCCCCTAAAAGGTAAGCGAACCACATACCTCCCGGTGGGGTCGCGTCGCGTGCTCTGGCTGAACAATTCCTCGCATTGTAGATCCTCTGGTGACATCGGTGACGACGGGGCGACTTCCTCCAGTTCCCAGAACAGCTGGAGGTCCGGTAACGAGGCCTGACGACTCACGTGGAGGATCCGTGTCGATCTTGCGGCTGCCGGCTGTTCGACGGGCCCTAGCAGAGTCCAGCCGAACGGAGTTCGGACAGCGACGGGTGTGCCAGCGGGCCCCGATCTCTTCTCCAGAAGTAGCATCCCGCAGACGTCGGCACCGAGCAGGACATCTACCTGTGCTGGCTCAGAGTAGTGCGGGTCCGCCAGAGGCAATCCCTGTACGTGAGGCCAGTCTCCAGGGAGGACACGCTGCGCCGGCGTCGGAGCGATGAGACGCTTTGTAACCAGGGCATCTACGGCCACCTGGAAAGTACGGTCAAGAGGAGATCGGAGGGTTACCTGGACCTCGGATCGTGCGGTTCCAACGTTCGCTCCCTGGTATCCCGTCAGCTCCACTCGCACCGCTCGTCTTTTCAGCCTGAGGGACTGAGCCGCCCACTCTGACAGGAACGACGACTCCGATCCAGAATCAAGCAGAGCCCTGACGGTGAGAGTCCGTCCGTTGGTCGCTTCTAGGGAGACCCTGGCGGTGGCGAGAAGGGTGACCCGGTTGGTGCTGACCGCGTACGCCGCCGACGTGGACGACGTCGTAGCCTCATTCGGTTGTCCCCGCTGGAAGGAGTCGTGAAGAGTGGTATGATGGGTCCCGTCGCACGCCCAGCAGCGGTACTCCGAGGAACACTGCGTCTGCTGATGACTGGACGCGAGGCAGTTGAGGCAGAGGCCCTTTTTCTGCACGAACTGTCTCCTTTCCGCAGCTGAGAGTGCCTTGTACGTTTTGCACGCGCTAAGGGCGTGACTTCCAGAACACAGTGGGCACAGACGTCCTCCCTTAGGTTTGGACTTCGTTTCGACCTTGACCGCCAACATGTTACGCGCAGAAGATGGGATGGGTCGGATCACGGCGCCTCCACCCTTCGGAACCGGAGCAGGCGGGTCCTGAGGCCGAGCCGACCCTAGAGCGTGAACGCGATTCTCGAGGTAGCTCTCCAAGTCGTCGAAGCACGGCGTGGCCGTGGGGTCCCTCAGAGACATCTCCCACGCCAACCTCGTCGTGTGGTCGAGCTTCTCCGACGCGAGAAACACCAGCCACTCGTCCCACTCCGCGACCGGTTTCCTTAACGCCTGGAACGCCCGCTGAGTCTGCCGAAATTCGTCTAGCAGACGCTTGATCTCTGACGGCTGGGCCTTCGCCAGGGTCGGGTAAGTGATCAAGCGTCTCATGTGCGCTGCAGTGAGTATCCGTTGATTCCCAAACCTCCGCTCCAAGGCCGTCCAAGCACCGTCGTAATTGGCCTCGGTGATGGGCGTGAGGTCCAACATTTTGGCGGCTTCACCTGTCAGACAGGACTTTAAATACTGCATCTTCCTCACTTTAGGGATGCGGGTGGACTCGTGGACGAGAGAGCAGAATTGGTCACGGAAGCTCTCCCACTGGTACAGGTCCCCCGAGAAGGAAGGCAGTTTCATCGGCGGCAGCACCACCTCCGACTCCGCCGGCATCGTGTTCACCGGCACGGGCGTGGGAGGGGCGGGTTTGGCCTCTAACATTTCGTCTATTGCAGAGCCGTGTTCGATGTAAGCCTCCTCGACCTCGGAGAAAAGGTCGGTGAACAGGTACGGGAGCGTGGGCTCTGCTTGGCGAGTGATCTCTGCATGGCGCTCGGTGAACAGTCTCCAGTAGCTCTCCAGCAACTCCCTTCGCCTCAAGAGGTTCGGTCGAGTCAGATACTCAGCTCCGCTTTTTCGCAGGTTGCTCAGGAAGCGGGAGATGCGACCGCCGAGATCCGTTTGCGCGGCCACGAGCTCTGTCACTTTCGTTGACATATTCGAACACGCGCACGATATGACCGAAGATAGTTGAAGGTGAGTTGAAACCGAAACACACCGAGTTTGGCCTTGCGGGCAACCTCAAACGCTCCAACTGTTTGTTTGTCGGACGGACGAGCTCGCCTTGGTACGGGTCACCAAAGGAGACAACCGTCGACGATTCAAAACTAACCGTTTTCGAAACACGTTCTTAACGGAAAAACTCGGCACTTTTCTCACTGTTGCTTCGTTTCCAGACGAGAAAACCGACGGAACGCCGACTGGAGCACGAGCCGCGTGAAGAGAAGCACAAAAAACAGGGGCGCGGAATAAACGAGGGGGTGGATCGTTGCCGATGCTCAAGAGCCCGCTCGCACGTTGATCCGGCTCGAAGGACCAAATGTTTCGAACAATGCAGATCTCTCAATGATCTGAGAGAGTTCTGAAAGTTCTCTAAGATCGTGAGAAGAAATAGAGAAGCCGACGGATCGGGAAAAGCTATACGGGTTAAGGAACGCACGTAAAGAAAAACACCGATGGTCGATTGAACAGACAAGACTGCGACGATCGACCGTTGTCTCGATCGCTCCTGCCTCCCGTTCCCCGCGCGGCTCGCGAGGTCCACCAAGCTGCTCGATCCACCCGGTGGCTCGCGGGACGCGGGGTGCGACGCAGGGGCGACGTCGCGCACGCGCCGTCGATCTAGTCGTTAGAGCCGATTTATTGAAAACATGTACATACGGTTCTGTCATATAACATTAAAATCGTGTTTTACTTGAGTGCACATAGAAATATGTTTGTCTTCTGCGCGTATCTTTATTGGCGGCTGAACCCCTCTTCGCGTAAATCCCGAACAATTGCATTTACGAAAAAATGATAAAGGAGAAAGATAAATGGTTCGAAGAGCACTACATCTGTAGGCCTTTAAATTTTTTTAGATGCTGCAGTGCATGTGCAATTAACAATTGCATCATTTCTTTAAATAGAATAGATTCTTCCTTTCATTCTACGTAAAAAATGATTAGTGTACCATGGCAAAAAAATTATTAGATCTCGAGATATTTTCAAAAAATGTCTTTATTGAAGAAGATACTCAAACACTTCATAACTATGTTGTAAAGGTAAACACCCTTTCGACATTGTTATCATAACAGAAACCGATTTGCACGAGTGAGCATTTCATAATTCAGTAGCAAGTCACGTATCGTAACTCGAGTACGAAAACTAAGATTTTGAAAAAGTGTAGCTGTATTTCACCAAATACAAGAAAATGTATGACATTTTTTGAAAATATCTCGAGATCTAATAATTTTTCACATTCAACATGTGTTTTTGATTCAGAAGAAAAATTACCTGCCTATTTAAAATACGACAGATGTTCCCCTCAAACCCAACAAATGGTAGCTCGAACCTATAGCTCCGAAAGGGAGTACCGTATTATTAATTATTCTGGTAGCTTTTTCCTAATAAAGCTCAAATTCCTTAACAAAGTATTCCCCATCTATTACCACGAGAGACTCTGAAATGTTCTAGTTAACAGCTTTTGAAATAAATAATGACGAATTGTTTCACCACACAGATTGTCAGATGATATTCTTTCTTTTTCGTTAGCGTGGTAATAAATTGTTATTTCGTTTGTTACAACGTTCAAATTCCTTAACAAAATCTATTACCACGAGGAACACAGAAAACTTCTGGTTGATAGTTTTTTAAATAAATACAGCATGTTCATTCTGTCTTCGTACTGCCACGCTACGAGCCGGCCGACTAGCCTGCGAATATTCTCGTCGAGAATGCTAGCCGGCTAGCCGGCCGGCTCTAGCATGTTGGAAATCTGCCTTAAGGTCGCACACCTTGCGCCATCTACCATCTCATCTTTTTTATAACCTATTCTATTCTGTACTTGCTATCGTCCATGTGACACACGCATCCTTTGAGCTGTGATTAAAATATTATTGTTCTATCTAAAACAGTGTCGTGATTAACCTGCTAATCTTCCACAGGTTATGGGCCCAGGCTCACTACAAACTGCGCTAAAAGTGAAGTTGGAAATATAAATCGTGAGACTGAAAAAAATTCAAATCGTGGAAATCGCTCTCCTCGCCACGTGCTCGCGTCGAGAAAGAAAAGCGAAAAACGAAAGCTTTCTGTTATACACGAACCGACAGCAAATAATTAATTATTCGAAGAAAATTCGAGCATATTCTTTATTTTATTTTCTCGGTTCATACAAAACGAAAATGAGTCAACTAACGATTAAAATTCCACCCCTTCAGAAAGAAAATTATGACACTTGGAAGATCCATATGAAGGCATTGCTCGTGAAGAACGACGCGTGGGGATTTGTTAACGGAATTAAACAGAAACCCACTGCCACAGGTGACAACGCAGCCGATATTACAGCTTGGGAAATCGCTGACGAGAAGGCCATGTCTGACATTATTCTCGCAATAAGCCCAGAAGAATTGAAACACGTAAGTAGATGTAACACGTCTAGAGAAGTTTGGCAAAAACTAAAAACTATTTACGAGTCGGAAGGGCCCACGCGAAAAGCAATGTTGCTAGAGGAACTGATTCACCACAAGATGGAGGAATCTCAGGACATGAGAGATCATGTATCAAACTTCTTCGACACCGTAAATAAACTGGAAGCCATGCAGATACAAATTCCCCAAGAAATGACAGTCATTCTCTTACTTTCTAGCATTCCAAAGTCCTATGAATCATTGAGAGTGGCCATCAAGTCACGACAAGAACTACCTACCCCTGAAGAACTAAAAATAAAATTATTAGACGAATATCAGGTGAGGAAGAAAAACAAAGATGAAAAGTCCGATGCCATGGTAGCATGGAAACAATCATCACGTAATTTTGGAAGCAGAAATCTTGACAACCAATTATCTGAAAGGGGGAACGAGAAATCAAAATTTAAATGTCACAAGTGTAAGAAGTACGGGCATATGACAAAAGACTGTAGGTCAAGACGACCGGAAAACAACAGGAAGTCAGATGTAAAAGAAACATCAAAAAGGGCAGAGGTGGCTATGAAAACTGAAATAGTGGCAGAAACAGAGGTAGCCAACAAAGCTACACCTAACCTAAAAACCACATGGTGTCTGGATTCTGGTGCTTCGTCGCACATGTGCCCCTATGAAGAAAAATTTGAAGAAATTGGGAAAAGCAATGCAAGCACATTAAATTTAGCAAGCTCCGAATCGACTCTCATAGAAGGAATTGGATCAGTAAAACTAAAAATTGATGAAAATTCTTCGGCAAAACTTCAAAAAACATTATTTGTTCCAGATCTCCGATCAAATTTATTGTCTGTTGCCAAAATCACAGACAACGGTTTTGACGTTCTATTCCAAAAAGGATGTGCAGTAATATATACTTTTATTTTGCCTCCCCTAAGGGTTACAATTCTTTTTCCTTTACACCATCTCCTTCTATCGCCGCCCTTCCATCAGGATGTGCAGTAATAATCAACCAAAAAACTGGAAAAGAAATCTTCAAAGCCGAGCGAGAGAAGGACTTATACTTTCTAAAAGAAAAGACTGAAGAAGCCAACATCTCGCAAAGCAACACGTCAAACCTTCAGGAATTACATGAGAAATTTGGACATTTAAACATAAAGGACCTAAAGAACCTGATCCAGAACGGCAGGATACACGGAGTCACAGCTGATTGCCGTGAAAAGTTGCAAATCTGTGAAATCTGTATAAGAGGAAAGCAGACGCAAACTCCATTCACAAGATCAATCTCACGGTCGACAGAAATTTTGGAATTGGTCCATACGGATCTCTGTGGTCCAATGAAGGTAGGGTCTCTTGCCGGTTCATGGTACTTCCTAACCTTCATCGACGACAAGTCAAAATGGTGCGAATTATATTTTCTAAAAAGGAAAAGTGAGTTTTTCCAAAAATTCCTAGAATTCAAGGTTAAAGTTGAAAAACAAACAGGAAGACACATTAAAACCATAAGGTCAGACAACGGAGGAGAATATCGAAGCAACGAACTTGAAAACTACCTAAAAAAGGAAGGGATCAACCATCAACTCACAATAGAATACACCCCACAACAAAATGGTGTCGCAGAGCGCTGGAATCGAACCCTTGTGGAGATGGCGCGATGCATGTTGCTTCAGTCGGGCCTCCCCCAAGTTTTTTGGGCAGAAGCAATTTTAACAGCGGCTTACATCCGAAACAGATGCCCAACGAAAAGTCTAGAGGGTAAAACTCCTCATGAAATTTGGAAAGGAAAAATCCCTACAGCTGTTCACTTCCAAATTTTTGGCTCCAAAGCCTACATGTTGGACAAGTCAAATGAGAGAAAGATATCCAAGGGAAAATTTGGTGACCGAACAATCGAATGTATTTTTGTCGGATATTCAACCGATTCAAAGGCATACCGACTATGGGATCCCGAAGCTAGAGAAATTCGTCGAAGCCGCGACGTTAAATTCATCAAAACCTTTGGAGAACTACAAAAATTCGAGGATTTTGTGAACGAAGAAACGCTACAGCGCGGGAAGCAAATTTTGAACTCCACCGAAGAGGAAGGAAATCACGAAATTGAAGTTATCCCATCAGCCGAAAACACCAAAGAAGCAACTCTTCTGGAAGATGAACATGAAGAAAATGGAACGCCAAACGAAGTGCCGAAAATGAAAATCGGACCAGGACGTCCCAAGAAAATCCTCACAGGCCGCAGAGGTAGACCCAAAATGCAACCGCATATGGTTCCCGTACTGGAAGTTCAACAAGAAGAAAACCTCGAAACAGATCAAGTTGACCACGAAAATCCCTCAACATGTCAATGCCAATTTATCGAATATGCCGGATTAACTGAAAAAGAAGATCCCTGTACTGCAAAAGAAGCAATGTCGTCTCCAGAAGCACGCGAATGGAGAGAAGCCATGCTAAGTGAGTACCAAGCCTTAATAAAAAACAATACTTGGACTCTCGTTGATCGTCCGAAAGGTCGAAAAATTATAGGATCGAGATGGGTCCTGCGCACCAAACTCAAGGCCGATGGGACTGTGGAGCGTCGGAAGGCCAGGATAGTGGCCAAAGGTTTCGCTCAGGAACCCAACGTGGACTTCCACGAGACGTTTGCGCCGGTAGCAAGAATGGGCTCCATTCGAACCATAATGGGACTTGCAGCGGAATTGGGATTGCAAGTTCATCAGCTCGATTTCGTCAGTGCTTACTTAAATGGCAATATCGAGGAAGAAATCCACATGGAGCTTCCAGAGGGACTGTCTGACGTTCTTGAAGACAAACAAACTAAAGAGACGTCGAAGGTATGTCTTTTACATAAGGCAATATACGGATTGAAGCAATCAGGCCGTCAATGGTACAAAAGGCTTGATTTGAAGTTGAAGGAGCTGAATTTAAAATCACTTGACGCCGACGCTTGTGTTTACGTTCACAAAGTAAATGGTAAATTAACATTAGTCGCAATCTATGTTGATGACTTGATTATAGCATCCAACAACCAAAGGAAAATAATTGAGATAAAACAAAGCCTCGCAAAATCCTTTAACATGAAAGATTTAGGATTGCTTCACTATTGTCTTGGAATAGAGTTTATACAAGACAAATCTAAAAACGAACTACGCATGTCACAGAAAAAGTACGTGCAGGACGTATTGCGGCGATTCAACATGGAAGATTGCAAGACGGTTTCCACACCAATGAATCCCGCGATCAAATTGTCAAAAATGATGTGCCCTACGACGGATGAGGAGAGATATAGGATGAGTCAAGTTCCGTTTAGAAACCTCATCGGGTCGCTAATGTACCTGGCCACAAGTACACGCCCAGACATATCTCACGCAGTAAGCGCCCTCAGTCAATTTAATGAAGACCCGGGCGAAGAGCACTGGAAGGCCGCAAAACGTATTTTGCGCTACTTGAAAAACACAAAGGACATGGAACTAATCTTCACTAAAACGGGTCATAATTTAATTGGTTTTTCAGACGCTGATTGGGGTGCTAGCATTGATGACCGAAGATCATATACAGGTTACCTATTTAAATTGGCTGGCGGAGCGGTCAGTTGGTCGTCGAAAAAGCAGAAAACAGTCGCCATGTCCAGCGCAGAAGCTGAATACATGGCGTTATCGGAAGCAACAAAGGAAGCCATCCACATCCGAAGATTCTTGTCAGAAATCACTGGAAAGCCGGAAACAACCGTGATCTCATGTGACAATCAAAGCGCCGCGTTAATAGCAAAGAATCCCGTTTTCCACGAGCGCACCAAACACATTGACATTAGACATCATTTTGTGCGCGATTCTATTGAAGCGGGAGAGATTCGCGTGGAGTATCTTTCGACCGAAAAGATGCCCGCTGACGTCCTAACCAAAAGTTTGTCGATGCCAAAGCATCAGAAATGTATTAAAGAAATCGGTTTAAGATGTTAGACTTTAAAAACATTTAACTTTCTGTGTGCACAAATAAGCGCAAGAATTGCTCTTTACGGGGGAGTGTTGGAAATCTGCCTTAAGGTCGCACACCTTGCGCCATCTACCATCTCATCTTTTTTATAACCTATTCTATTCTGTACTTGCTATCGTCCATGTGACACACGCATCCTTTGAGCTGTGATTAAAATATTATTGTTCTATCTAAAACAGTGTCGTGATTAACCTGCTAATCTTCCACATAGCATTGGGCAGCGAACCCCTGGGGTTCTGGTAGCAGAGGACACGCTGTGCCTTTGTTCCGAGCCTCTCGAACCCTCTCTAATAGCTGTCCCGGACCCCAAAATGATTATAAACGGGGAAAAAACGGCCGGTCGGCCGGCCGGTGAGATGTGCATCGACCTTTACGCGTATTAATTATATATATCTTTAGTTTACTTATATCTTTGTATTATCCTTTCACGTATTAAACAAGTATTATTATTAAACTCAGTGTTCATTATGCCTATTCCGGTTCTACGCGAAGTGAAGAGCATCGCGACATAATAATTAAAACATCATCAATAAGTTCCCTGATTGCGTGTCTGAGCCCACCAGGCTGTCTCGGCGCAAGAACGGAATTTCTCGCGAAATAAGACTGAATCTTTCCCTTAGCGTGTGTCTGAGCCCACCAGGCAGTCTCGGCACGATAACGGAAGATTCCCGAATGAATATACAGTGCATCGTAAATTCGTGATTGTTCTGAAGGCTCTTCATGCCGCGCCGCGCCGGACGCAAATATCAATTAAAGCGTTTAGCTCGCGAGTACGAAACGGACGTGAATTCGTATCGATTCAGCCCGTACGTCAGCGTACACTCAATTCTGCGTATCGTCCGCGAAACCGTGTTCCACGCGAGAATAATAATCGTTCCCGGACCATCACCGAACGAGCCGCAGCAGAGACGAGAGGAAGCTGAAACCCCTTCTTGGATGACAAAGCCTGCAGCTAAACGACCGTACGAGCTCGTCCCACTAACCCTTTCGCGGATAAACCACGACGTCTCCCGTATACCTGCCCGCGACCCGAGGAAGCAGCTCTACGCGAGGGTCAGCGCAGACGTCGACAAGGTCATAAAACCGACTCACGCAAGGGTCCGCGTTGAGGACAACAATAGGGCAGCGAAGCAGCGCGGGTAAGTGCCGAGTTTAGCAATCGTCGCGATTCCCGAGTCAGATTACGGACGAACGTGCCGATTGGACCGAAAGTTAGGAAAATAACGTCTAGATCCGCGGTAAGGTCTCGCGATAGTTTTTAAAACGCAAACGTGACCCGCGGGACGTAACAATTTGGTGGCAGCGGTGGGGTACGCCTGACATTCGCGATGGCTACCCCGGCAGATAATACGCGCTCTCGTGCATTGACCCAAGACGAACTCGCCGCTTTGCAGATCCAATTAGAAAACAAAGAAAGCCGCCTATGTAGAGAACCCGCCATGGCTGAAAAGAATCGCGCTCGTCTCGAAAACGAATACAAAGCAGTAGAGCAGGAAGTTGAACGCGCTCGCGAGGAAATACAGCGTCAGGCCGATGAAGAGCGCGAAGCAGCTCAGAAAGAAATTGCCGCTCTGCGTAACGAGCTCCTAGCTCTTAAACGTGAAGGAGACAACTTGCCAAGACTCCCGCGAGCCGATTCGAATCCGTTGCGACATTTCGGAAACAATCGTTCCCACGACCGACACCCTCAGGACAACGACGCCGCGTACGACAGTGAAAATGCAAACGTTTTGATCAAAGCCGCGATCGATGCCGTACCCAGTTACGACGGAAACAATTTACCGGTACTTCAATTTACGCGAGCATGCAACCGGGCCCGTGACTCGATTCCCTTGAACGCCGAAAGAACGTTGACCAAATTAATCATTAGCAAGCTTCGAGGCGCCGCGTACTCCGCTGTCGAGGATAAAGTTCTAAATTCAGTTTCCGACATTTGCAATCGGCTAAAGAATGTGTTCGGGTCGGATCACACGGTAGACCACTACCGTGGAGAAATGACCAACATAACGATGAAATCGAATGAGCACATCCTCATGTACATATTAGTAGAGTGAAGGATCTCCGCACCGCTATCATCGACTGCGACCGTGACGCAGACGTTGAAAACATTAATAACCTCACGCGTAGAAGCTTCATCCGGGGATTGACACCCGAACTCCGCACAGAAATACGACACATGCGGAATGACTTATTAGACGTGTTCGATGAGGCCATCGCGTTCTTCAAGGAATTCGAACTAGACAAAGCACGGTTCGGAAATAAACAAGTTCGGTTTACAGGACGCGATGTCCAAACAAGTAGCCGGGATGGGTACCTCCCACAGCGGTCACCCTCGCCTTATCGCCCAAGCGGTTACTCGAGCGGGCCGGTGATGAACCCAAACAACGACTCGCGCCGGCACGAGCCATCACGGGCTGATATCCGGAACGAATCAGGTTACGGTAATCGCGCCACCGCATACACCAACCGGCCGCGCGATGAACGGCCCACCGAGCCGCATCGGTATAATTCTTATCGTGACACCGCCGTAAACAATAATAGCTCGCGACCAAATCGAGACGCATATACTGTTAGGATAAGTTATATTAGTAAGCGCCATAGGGCCCCCCACCTTGTGACAGTCACATCACAGGCCCTCCACGAACACATGTACGCGGTAGTAATAAAGCAGTGATAATCATCCGCTATCTAATTAATCACAGACCCATCCCCGTATCCCGGACACGGACACGACATATACACCGCCACAGCGTCGCGACGATAACGGAGTAGCATCGCGCGCACCTGCGAAATTATGTAATTATTGTAAAACCCCAGGCCACGACATACACGAGTGCCGTAAGACGGAGTACAACAATAGAGTACGCGAACAATCGGGAAACGGGTCAGCCCTCCCGTCCGCATCGAACCCTCGACGGGAGGACAGCCAAGCAGGCCAACCGATTCGCGCGATCACGATCCGATCGGAGCAAAGCCAACCCGAAGAGTCGCGCGAATAACCATTCGTCCGGGCGACGACGTTTTAATTGTCAAGTTAGATATACCAGAATTGAAGGCTAAAGCAGACTTCCTTGTACACACCGGGGCCTGCACAAATATTATTAAGTTATCCTCATTAAAACCCGATATATTAGTCGATAGATCTAAGCGCGTAATTTTAGAAGGAATAGGCGAAGGGACAACTACCTCCCTCGGCGTATTCCTACCAACGGACTAGCCGGCTCACGCAAACCTTGCTATTTCTAATTCAAATTCGAATTCAATTTCCAATTCGAGCGAAAACGCTTATTCAAACCCAATTTCCAATTCTCATTCTAATTCTAAAATCAGCTCTCACAACTTCCGCGTAGAGGAGGTCAATGGCATAATCCTTGAGACGGAGGCCATCATCGAGGCCATTTGAGGCGGAGGAATTTCTTGCCGACCTGATAAAGTTGTGACAGTAAGTATCCAAATATTTTTAAGATTCTTCAAATAAAATATAATACTATTTTAAAAACTTATAAAAAGTTTGTCGCATATTTTAAAATAAATACGAATATTTACTATTTACTATTTAAAATATTATTTTTTCCAGCTCTGGTACTAGCATGCTTGCGGAAGCCCTGCAGATCCCACCCGAGATACGGAGATACGGAGGAGCAGATGGTGAATTTCCGAATATGATCCTACTAAATTACTAAATATCTGTTATTTTTAGTCTGTATTTTAATAGTTTACTTTTTATATGTTACAGAAGGATATAATACGCGGCAGTTATTACATATACATATAGTTATATAAATATATACTTATTATTGTATTAAACAGGGTGGCCCACATAACTCTGAACAGCTCAATATCTCGAAAAAACTATGCCATCGATTTTAAAGTTCTTAGTCTTAAATTGCATGGAACTGAAGGGCCTTTCTGACTACATAAACGTGAAGTGGCCTCCCTTCCCCTTTAACGTGGGAGGGGAGGTACCTTTGTAATTTTAAATGGAACCCCCTATAAAATGTTACATATTTAGATTCTACCGGAAAAAACAAGTCAATTTTGTCTGAAACATTTTTTTGTCAGATACTTCCATGATGAGATATAACAGTTTGAAGTTTCGAGTTGTAGGTACTTGAAGCGCTCGGAAATAGCGTTATGGAATTATACGCGCTTGAGTCCTTTGCTTATTCGTGAAGAAACACAAACAATAATATTTACAATTCTCGCCGACGTGTGTCCCCCCAGGAGGGGGGTGGCGAGGGCTGGGAGGGCGCGGGGGTCTCCCCCGCGTCAACGTGTGCCACGGTGGTGGGGGCGGAGTGGGGTTGGCGCGGGGAGTTTCCCCGCGCCCTGTCATGCCCCTAGAACTGGGGGCGGCGAACTTGGGGACCCGGGGGGTGAGCTGACCCGGGCCCCCGGGGGGGAGCATAGCTCCCTCCGTGATAGGCCGACACCCCCCGTATAGATATATAGATATATATCCATATACAAAAATCAATAATGAATGTTAGCCGACGTGACGGGCACGTCGTTCATTTGTTTCTGCGTCAGATGCCTATAGAGATGTCCTAGGCGTTTTTGAACGGAGGCATCTCGGCGCAACGCGTTTGTCTTTTTATAACGATTCACTCTCAGTTCGAATCCGGCAGCACACGGGAGAACATGGATAAAATAAAGTATTTGCATTTTATTCACGAGTATACCTGCTTCCTAAAACCAACACCCCGGGTTAGTTTCCCGGTGTGGCGAGGTGTCGGTCCGTCCCTCCCCGATTGGGGAGGGGGATCCGTGGGGGGTTTGGGGAAAGGAAGGGTCGGGGCGTGCCGGATCGCGCCTCCGACGGCCCTTCCTTCCGGAGGCGGCGTTTTCTTGCCTCGGCCGGGGCTGGTTCCTTCGGGAACCGGCTCCGAGCGGGGCACGGAGACTCCGGGAGCCGTGGGTGGACCGAGCTGGGGCTCGGGAAGCCCAATCCGAAGGCTCCAGGGATGGGGACACCGGGTGGGTCCCTCCGCCCGGGGTCTTATAGTGTACGCAGTGGGGGAGGTTAACCCCTCCCCCGGGGTATGATGATAGCTGGGAGGTGTCCTGTTGAGTACTCGCGTGATCCAGGCACCTCCCGTGTAGCTTAGGTGGGCGTGAGGGTTTAGTGGGTAGTCTCCGGGGGTTCCGCCCTCCGGGGAGAGTCCCATATAACCCCGGCTTCCCCCAGGGAGTCGGGGTATGTATAAAGCATTTCCTCACGATAAAAAAAAGGGTTAGGGTTAGGGTTAGGGTTAGGGTTACGGTTAGGGTTAGGGAACGTCACGAATCCAACCGCCACGGCGTCCAAACGGTACGAGTTCAATCGGCACGGCGTCCAAACGGCACGAGTCGAATCGGCACGGAGTCCAAAAGGAACCCGTCCAATCGGGACGTGTCCAATCGGTCGGAGTCCAACGGGGCATCACCCCAACATACATATGGGTAAGCGTACAAAAGTAAATTGGACCCGAAATAATACAAGCAAAATCGACTCTTCGTCTTGAAGGTACGTAAATTATTGTAACTGTGAAGTTTCCCAGTTAACCAAATGCTGTTTCGAACAAAGGGCCTAACCCAGTGATGAGCAACTCGAGGACTGCAGTGGGTCAAAAGTGGAAATTTAATACTACGCGCGGGCCGCAACGAAGACAACATTAAATACTTTGTTGCGTCGCCAGTTCCAATTTAGGTCTGTGTTTACGCTACGGTCTCTTAATGTCTCTTTATTGAATTTATTGTTTTAAGACCCTGGTTCACGCTTAAGCATTGTACCACTTCTTAACCACCGAACTTTAGTGATTAACAGAATATCGCCATATTCGCTTTCCATATCTTTCAAAAATTCTTTAAACTTACCATGGTTTAGTCCTCGAGATCTAATAAAATTTACAATTTTAATAATAAGTGGAACTAAATTCGACATTTTTAAAACTTTAGCACCCAAATTTTCTTGGTGTAAAATACAATGCGAAATAAATATTTCACGGCCTGTTAAATTTTTAATATCTTTCGATAATAATTCCGACAAACCAACATTCATACTCGACATGGCTCGAGCTCCCTCTGTACTTATTCCAACAATCTTTTCCATTGGGATATTTAATACATTCAGAACAGTGAAGAGGATTAGGACGGGAGGTTTAGATGATGAGGACGAAACATTACTTCCAAGCTCGAAATATGATGCTACATCTAATGTGGCACTAATATCGACAAATACAAGTCGTGAACATGAAATTGATCAAGAAACGTTTATTAATGTCGAAGAAGTTATCATTGATGCGTCATATATAATTGATAAAACATTAGAAGTCTCTGCGGTTGAATATTCTGCAGGATTTGTGGCCATGAAATATGTTACAAAATCTGGTAGCGAACAATGTTCGATCTCGTTAATTAGCAAAAATCACGAATTCCTGGATGCTACAGATACATAAGGGGAGAACGCGCTGATCCCCACTCCAGTGCATACCAATCAGCGTGCATATCAGAGTGAAAAATCAGTGAAAACGGCGCTCCACCACCTGGTTGGTATCATTGGAGGAGCGCTGACAAATCGGAAGACGGTTCTAGGTGTCCCCTTAGGCATCGAAGCTATAGTTCTGTAACTGTTATTTCTCGATTCTGTATTTTGGTTCTAGTTTCGGTTATATTTCGATTCTGTTATTTTGTTCGGCCATATATCAGAATATACAATGTATACAAGCAAATGAATCATCGACGATCGACAATCGTATTTATGTAAGTAATCGTTTAAGCAATAAATACTAATAAATAATTATTGAAATAAAACAGTTTTGTTCCGTTATAAGGCAACGGTGTTTGTTCCAAAATAAGGAAATCGTTATCCCCTCCCGCCGCTTAGTGTCGTTACATGAGGGTATGTTACATTTTATCGTTTTCCAACGAAAGATACAGTCTTCCTTCCACGAGTGATAAAATTGTATCCCCACTACTATGGGGGAATTTCGATTATACTTAAGAAGTAACGAATGTTTAAAACGCAAAGAAGAACAGCGTGTAGAAAGAAGGAGATGCACAGAGTCGTAGCAGTCGACATAGATACAAAACTTTCTTTTTTTCCTTTTTTTTTTCTAGAAATTTTAATAGCATATTTAGATGATTTTTCTGATTAAAATGTGTCTAAACACGGCATAATTTGGAATTTTTTTACTTGTGTACTAATTCATAGTAGCTCCTCTTTAATCTTTATCTCGGGGTTTTCATCGCTCAGCTGTCGTAGTGGTCGACTTCGTGTTCTTCAGTACTGATGAAAAACATGTATGATGGATTCTTGAAAAGAAGCAGAGAAGACACAAATTTCCTATTCACGAAACGAACATTGGTGCCGTTTCTCGAGACAGAATATATCAAAACATCTTTGCGGTCGATATTCTTCCGATACCGTTTACTGCCAGAAAGAGAAGGACAACTTTATGATCTTGCGCTACCTCTCCCCTCTTGCTGACTCTCCATCTTGCTCCTCTCCCGACTCACAGGAGAACAAAGTCAAGCCAAATACAAGATGTACATATGGGCATGTTACACTTGTACCACTGCTCGGCCGACCACTTTATAGTTATAGTCGCTACATTCGAGCCTCTCGCAAAGTCAAGCCGTATAGGTAGTGTGATCCAAGAAACGGCAGAAGCCGTTCTGATCCATCTCCGTTTCTTCAACAAAACCGTATTATGTTTTTGTAAGTTTTGTTTATCAAGTAAAATATTTCCAAGGCCTCCAAATGTAATTGTAGAGAGCACGCTACTGCCCGTTCGTGTTCAAGCTGAACACGCTGTTTTTGAGTATACATTTCCACTCGCACCAACATCTTTCTTCTTGATATCTTGCTGTACTGGTCTCCGCAATTCGTTAACTTCTCTCTAATCTTCATCTTAACTTCTCTGTAATCTTCATCTTCGTTTTCATTTTCGTTGCTATCGATAAAATATCAGCGTCATGTTCTTTATCTTCGTAGTTCCTTACAGTTGTTTTGTGACAACAGTAAAACTGTGCATTATAGGATGAACAATTAGTAATGCACCAGGTTCCATTAAACCATCAATTCAATCAATGTGATGAGGCTTCCACTGTTGCAGAAGTGGTCAATGTAAACATAATGTTTTAAAGGTCTAGTAAATGACCTACTCCGCCGACAGCGGTTAAAATTCGCTACCACTATCCCGACAGTGATCACTGTTAGCATCCGAATTCCCTTCGACAATTCCAAGAGTAATCAATGAACAAGACATTGTAATTTCTTTCTAGATTTATCATATTTTTATGGTTGGAAGGACACCAAGCTCGATAGAGTTTTAATGATATTTACTTCTATTATAGTGAGCTATGGTCATTCATTAAATAAGTATACATGATCAAAATTATGCTGTGATTACACTCATTTTAATCAATCCCTCATTGTGGTCACCGCGCTATCCTTCTCTATCGTCGCAAACTTCAAATAACGTAGTAAATACCTACGTCCTACACAATCATTGATACAGTTTTCGTTCGAAATAAGACGATAATGTTTTTTCGCACCAAGAAAATGTTTATCCCCTCTCTTTCTTTTGAAGTTGTCTGCTCGACACCGCTTGGTGTCAGAAGGAGAGGGTATGTCATATTCTATCCTTTTTGAAATGAAAGATATGACTGCTCGGCCAACCACTTTGTAGTTTGCCGCCACATTCAAACCTCTGGCACATTCTCCTTACTCACTCGCGGTCCGCTCAAGAACAAACCGAAGCGACATAGATACCGTAATTCATAATAGGTCGAAAGTCGTACCGACCCATCGACTTATAGCAAAAGAAAACTGTACTCCAGAGCCCGGAGGTTTTATCACTTTCGGAGGGAATACTGTATTGCTACACGGCTGACAACTTTATGGTCTGCAACTACCTCTCGCCTCTCTCATTCTCCGTGTTCACTCTCGGGCGACTCCATAACAAAGTCTAGTCGCATAGGTACCCTGATCTGAAATACGGCGAAACAGATCCCGAGCCTTCGCCCTATATAGGCACAAAACTATAAATATACAAGTGAGTTTTTACAATTGTGTTCACGATGTTGACATCTACAACATATTAAAAAATCATCGAAATAGGTGAGGTGAGGTGGTACAGATATCGATAGTTGACCGATCTCGTCGAACAGTTTTGCGTTTTGTCAGTACACGCTAACCTTTGATCGTGGTATTTTAAGGTCGCACTGACGATGATTTAGTTGCTTGCACACATTGTATACTCTACGTTCTGTCACAGAACCGAATTATAAATGTGGGATCCTTGACTCGTGGGTCCTACGAATTGTAGATCGGAGTGCATGTCTATGTTATCGGTATGAATGAAGACGTGAAGAAATGAAGGCGGGGAAAAGTCACATAAAATATTATTGAAACATATTTGTGTGATCATTCACCGGTAAAAATCAGGAGATATAACCACAAATTAAAATGGACGAGTTTGCAATTATTTCCAACTGAGACCATTACTCTGGAAACATTATTAAAAATGATACAGCCAAGAAATAAGGATCAATATCGGATGGTCGACAGCTCAGAAGTGAGTTATATGTTTGGGGATATAGAAATCTTCACCAAAGGGAATATGATATCACCAGAGTCATGCGTACAACTAAATACATTGTCACCATCCAATTTTAAGTTATCAGAAGAATATATGTTCGAGATTCGAACGGTAACGACTTGGTCTAATTTCTGTTTGAAACCAATCTATAAATAGCCCGTTATTGTTCTTGTCTCGTACATGTTGTCTTCGTCGATGCGATCGCTTCTGTTTCGTCCTTCCTTTGTGTCGCTCCTGCTCCGTCCTTCGTTCGTCTCTCTCCTGTTGTTTCCCCAAATTTCAAACTACCCGTTTCTTCAAGATCCACCGATCGCTCCGACGGAGACAAGGATTTCTCGTATGTTCATTCTACCGTACGCTCTCAGCGGACTCGCGTCTAGTTCACGCTATATATTCGCCGATTTAGTTACGTTTTCGCAGCAGCCTCGCACGAATTCAATCGCGAGTCTCGTTCTTTCACGAACATACGAACGTCCGCTTTCTTCTCGCTTATCGATCAAAGTTAATACAATGTCACGTCCGGCGGTTCGCACGGTTCGCCGATAAACGCCTAAACAAAGACCAGTAGTACTATCACACGAGAAAATTAATAAGATCAAAATATACGTGACAACTCGACGCGGTTAGAGATACGCCGACTGATCTTCCTGCAAGACACGCAGATGAAGACCAGATTACAAATTGGACGCAAAAAAGGAAGATATCAAATTACGCCGAACCATAAGAAAAGACGACGACTTCATCTTGGCAACACACAGCTGAAGAAGCAAGAAACATCAAGAAGATCGGGAAGCAGAAACGCTAAATCAGCACTTCAAGAAAACAAAGGACCGCCCACATTATAAAAAGGAAACCAGCTCTTCAATTAGGATTCACTCTGTTCAAAACCAGTGCTACTGTGCAGTTCCGTCGACAGGCCCTTGTATCACACACGCGTCGCGCCGGCAGTAAAACAGTGTCACCGCATTTCGAAACTCCGTGCGTAAAGTGTCCGCGTGTGCCCCAGCGTCCAGCGGCCACAACCAGCGAGCGCCCAAAAACCCCACAACCACGACCTGCGAGCGTCTACCAGCGACTCGGTAACTTAAACGTTCTATCAAGCGAGTTGTTATAAGTGCTCTAGCGTATGCGCTATAAGAATTCACCCATGTATCAGCTGATTCAGAACTAGACTCTAAATAAACCAAACATTTCCCGTTTTTATATAAAAATTAAAGTACAATTATTTAACCAGCCCTCAATCTCCCGAACCAAAGCCGGTGAACGCAGGTAGGTTCAAAACTGCGCCTTATCCCCGGAAAACTATAAACAGCCCCATCTGGGACGTAACAAATTTGGTGACAGCGGTGGGATAGAGCGCAGAATTGAGGCTTGGAAAAATAGTTCCTTTAAATTGAAACAAAATGGCAAGCCCGAATAGTAGCGGTGCGGAAACTAAAGGTCCTGAATCAAAGTTATTAAAAATGGCCGTAGAACAAATCAAAAGGTCCCAAGAGAGTAACGACTTCATATCCGATCTTGGCACTAAATTCAGAGAATTGAACCAACAAATAGCGCATATGCAAGACGCACTACATTCAATAATTAACCGACCGCAACCGACACCGACGAAACCCGAACAAATGACTCCCGGAAACCCGACTCACGTACCGACAGACTCACTAGAGAACCCCATACAAACCAAAGACGCATTAGAGACAGTACCCGTGTTCGATGGTTATAAACCTTCCGTATTTCAATTTTTAAAAGCATGCGAAAGAGCTAAAGCCATGCTTCCACCAAATAAAGAATCATACTTGGTTAAATTACTAACAAATAAACTTAGAGGACATGCATTTATAGCCATCGAAGACGCAAACGTAGACACCACAGAGGAATTCGGCACAAAATTAAAACTCATGTTCGGACCACAAAAAACGGTCAACCAATATAAGAGCGAATTAGGGAATATATTCAAAAACCCCCACGAAAATATCTTGGATTATATAAGTCGCGTAAAGGATCTGCCACACGCAATCATGGATGGAGAACGAGACACACACGGTGAACTCTCGGAAACACTGCAACGCAGCATACACTTTTACGTCACAGAGGCTTTTCTAAAAGGTCTACCGTCGGAAGTCCACATACGATTGCAATTGGAAGGCTTCACCAGTCTAGAAGAGGGATACGCCAATGCAATCAAGATCACGAAGCAAATTCAGCAAGAAGAAAAACGAGTCAGGACATTCCACAGAGGAGCGGCTCTGCCACAGCAGAGATATCAATATCGATTTCCTCCAACAGATATCAAGGCTCCCCGAGACAAGATAACTACACCGGATTACGCTGGCGTTCCGATCCTTCTTCGTACCGCAACAATTCCTATAATAATAACAATAATGGAAATTCAAACAGTCAATTGAGACCCAACAAACAAACAGGAACCGATAATCGGGCTAGAGGAGCCGACTCGCCTGTCACCTGCAATTATTGCAGTAACACAATCAAAAAACCTTTGATTCAAGGCAAAGGTGGAATCAGGCGAGATAGTGCCCTACGCCCAACAGAAGGCGGGAAACGAGAGGTACTCCCCAGGGACAAGCGGCGCACCCAAGGGAGCAGATTTTACAGAGCGCCGATCAGTAAAGAAAATAAATCCTGCTCCACCCGCACCAACAGAAACCACATCGTCCAACCTACCCCAACCCGAAGGATCCTCGATAAATTCAAAATCTCCAGTGACTTTGTTGTCTCTGCCATCCTGAATACGCATGCCCTTCTCCTCTGTCGTGAGAGTCAGAGATGGAAAAGGACAATGACGAGAATCCCAATAATCAGATTCGTTCGATTCCAATCCCAGATCCAATAGCGCATTATCTGGATGAGGAAGCTCAGTTGCCTCCACTGCCTGGAGTGGAGTTCTTAGAGCAAGAATCCCATATGCGCATCACGGAAAATGACGAGCTTCTTTCTTTTCCTGAATCCCTGGGTTTTGCTGACGGATTTCCTGACAGTCCTTGCATTTCGATGGAAAGCGACAAAGCTTTCCCGTAGTGACCATCAGAGCGAGCATCAGAGACTCAGGCGATCTTGCACACCCATCAACTTCAAAGGAAATCCCAACCCTCGAAATTGACCATTATAAAATTTTCCTTAGATCACCGAAGTACCAGAAGGGATTCACGATCCCAACCATAACTCATCTTATGACTCTAGGTATGGGTCATCCTCAAGAGATAGTTAGATCAGGTTGGAAACAAATTGCACCAACTAGTGAAAAATGGATCCAGGAAAGAGATTCATCCCTCTTAGAAGCCTTACTTCGATTCGCGCCTTCCGGAGTCAAAATTCTTGAGGTATTTGTCACCGGGGTAGTAATGGGCCAAGAATCAAGAGAGGCCAAATAACCATACCACCTGAAAGCGATAGACTAAATTTAATCAGAGAAAAGCATATGTCTGCCGCCGGTGGACATAAGGGCGTAACGAAGACCTACCACCGAATTCAGCAGTTACACTATTGGGAAGGAATGAAGAAGGATATCCAAAATTTTATCCGCACATGTAACGAATGTCAGCTAAGAAAATTGACAAGAATTAAGACTAAACAACCTATGGTGTTAACAGACACTCCAGGAGAAGCTTTCTATGAGCGCCAGAAGAACAATGACATTACGAGCAAGGGGGTTGGCACGTTATGTGCCAAGAAAATACTGCCAGGACTTGGGCAAGATGCCGAGATTGTGGCCTAATGCTGGCAATAATCCGTCCGGCACACCAATGCAACCGATGCATCGAAGAACATCTCGAGATGTCGACAGATGAGTGGTGGTGTGGGGCGGCGGCACGGTGGCGCGTAGGTCGCGTGTTGTGCGCCTGCGCCAATTGTTATCGCGACTCGTTCTGGAGTGTCGCGAGCTCTCATTCTGAGTTTGTTTAATAAACCTCGTTATTTCGGTCGTTACCCGACGTGTTTATTACTCGTGAGGAGTGGGCCTCACGTGCTTAACCTATATCCTCCTTGCCGCGACCGCGTGGCGCGTCCATCTTGAACGCAGTCCGTCTGGACATTTATTTCGTGCGTTCTCGCCAGAGAACGCGTGGCCTCCGGCCACTGGTGACCCCAATCTCTCGTGTGTTACGAGATCTATGTTCCTAGTCCCCACGACCGTGGAGGACCGTCGGAACTCATCAGTGCGTACATCTGTACGCCTCCACCACTAAAATCCCCACAGTGGTTGGTTGAAGCTGGACAAGAGGTCATCACCCGTTGTCCTTAGAGCCGCGGTGGAAGGGTGGGACCTCTCGCTGGCGGCCGTGGTCGACCACATGGTCGGCAGCGAGAGGTCGCAGATGGCGGTGGCCTCCTTCTGCGAGTACGTGATGTCCCGGGAAAGGGACCCGGACTCGGCCAGGAGAGTTTGGGCGCGGGAACGACCCCCGCGCCGACGTGTGAACCCCCGCGAGGGGGCTGTCGAGGGAAGGGACGGCGCGGGGGTCTCCCCAGCGTCGACCGGTGCCCCCGGGAGTGGGCATATACCAGTAGACACAACATACTTACTTAAGAAATGTAAACTCAGCGGAGCGATACCAATTTGCAAAAGAACATCCCCGAATTTAGCATTTTTACATACCTCAAGCTGCGAAAGTGAAATGCTCAAACAAACCAACACCAAAAGCCCCTGTTCAACGGCATTGTTTAAAGTTACGGAAATCACATACATCCCACTTGAACAAATAGGCAACTATATCATAATCCCAGAGAACACCATTGAAGTTAATTTACTTTGCAATAATCAAACTGTCACAAAAATCTCAACGCCCACCTTGTTCAGAACATCAGACGACTGTGTAATACTTACAGCAAATACCATAATGAAGTTGGGCGGAACCAACAAACAACTGACATACGAAACAAGACTCAAACCATTAGACTTTAATTTCTCGTTCGAACAAATAGATTTAATATACGAACAGGTCAGGCGAGCACCTCTCACATTAAACACACTCTCAGAATACAAAACTAATCTAGACGAAATAACACAGACGCTACAAAGCATAGAGAACATAAGACGAACCAAAACCTGGAAAGAAACAGCAAAACGTTAGGACCAATAGCACTGTCCACCCTCACAAAACTATTTCTATGTAACCCCACAGGAAACGTTCTATTATTTTGTAAAAATTGTTACAACAATAACTCCAATGCCAACACTGAGGTATCCGAAGTCAGAACCATAGAAGCCACCGCACCGGTACCATACAACAGCAGTCCTCCACCGAGTTACGACCAACCACCACAATTCAGGTTACAAGAAATGAACGACATCGAACTAGACATCGCACCTGTCAGGAGAAAACGAGTTCGTTTCGGAGCAACGAAAGTCTAATGAGGGGGGAATGTCACGGTCCGATAAGACCAAGACAACAATCCTCGCACCACGTCACCAGGCCCAAGTTCACGACTGATTGAGCACCCGACAACTTTGAACCATTAAACAGTCCCAAACCTTTGTACCCCAAATAAGATTACCCATTAATATATAAGACCCCAAACCCGTGTACCCAGCAGTCGACGATCACCTCTGCTACGGCACGTCTCGCCGATCCAACTTCCAAAATAAAAAGCAAGTTCGAATTCCCGAAATCTTCGAGTATTCAATCGCGAAAGTGAAATACGGCGTTCCTTCGCGAAACCAGCCATTTCACCGTAACAACTGCTCTGTCCTCGTTACAGCATTCGAACGCGCCTCCGGAAATTATTCGAAGTCAAATAAACCGCCGAAAAAGACAGATGAAAATGTACATGTGGCAGCCTGGGCATCGCGCAGCGACGAGCACGCCGACGAACCGCCAACATACATTGTATACGCGGCGGCGCGGCGACGGTCCACGGGAATTTGCAGAGAAACAAGCGAAGATCGGTTCCGAATGCGGTCGAAGGAATGCCATCGAACTGTAGCGTGGCCAGTTGACCACGCGAACATAGCTAGATATATATATATAGCATCGATTAATGGCGCGGAGAGGGAAATTTAAATATAAGATGTAATCGCGTATTTAATACATATGTATTCTATTTGGGCGCGATAGTTAAGAGTAGGTAAAGAAAGACCGGGAGAGTTCCATAGAGATCCTTGACGAAATTCGAGTCGGCGAGACTAATTGAAGAATTTAGAGAAAGTCACGCAACCACTTAGAGTAGCTTCTCCAATTCAACATAAATTAGGGATAGTCGAAGTCCGGAATCAGTTAAGGACAAGAGGTCATAAATTCTCAGTCAAGGACCTCTTGGAACTCCCTCGGTTCGGTCCCACATGGCCCCACGTCCCTTGTTTTGGCGGGGCTCCACCCTCATGCGTACCCCACTCCCGTGCGTGCGCTATTAAGATCCATCCACTACCAATCACCATCAAGCAGCAACCGGAAGACGAGTGATCCGACGAATCAACGGCTAGCCAGAAGATCCCAATTTTCCTATTGGATAAGGAAGCGAGACGAGAAGGAAGAAGCTAGAAAAAGGATTCGAAGCTCCAGGATGAGACAGAACTCATTGTAGAACTGAGGGAGTTACATCTTCTAATAAAATCTACAACATTTTTTCGCTTTTAACTCTGTGTACAAAGTTTATTTCTTAACTTCCACGAGCAGAGCGCTTCAGCGCTCCACGGGCACTCGAACCCACAATAAAAACCCCCATCCCACCACACTGCGACGCAACAGAACATTCGCTCGCGAGCGTCGGCCAGTATTCACTTCAGAGCAGCCATTCGTGTCAGTGCCGTGTGTTGTAAGTACGTATTATGGCGATTAGGTTTGGAGTACACATTTTGATTAGTTTTCCCGAAAACAGGCCATTTGTTCGCACAGTACGGCGGCCTCTTTATTTTCCGAGATATTTGCAAAAACTGTCTATTTTGATGTAAACTTCTGCCTATTTTGAATGACTGAATTTGTTCTTTAGGGCGGGGGAGGGTTCTTTGGTTAAAATGTACAAGGAGATTTTTATTATCAACCCTATGAAATTATCGAGTCGATGTTCTCCCATTTTGCAATCAAATTCACAGAAGTTATTTATTCATGATCACTATAAGTTGTTTCTATATATGTATTCATTGAGTGATACATGTTATTATTTATTTTCAGTGTTTTCAAATGGGTGAGGTTCGCCAACGGATGCAGTGCTGGTTCGCTCTTTACCTCACGCACTGGTTCCTCGGTCACCCCAGCGTCTCATGTTTCCTTTTCAACGGTTAAGAAGTAATTTTGCAGGTATTTCCTCATTATTTCTTTATCAATGTTTTAATTTGAATAGATTTTGTTTTCTTGAACTTGGAATTTATGGGATATGGGTCGTAGGGATTGGTGTTTCCTTATGACTTCTGTGAAATATATTCTTTACGTTCCTTGAGTTTTAGCGCCTTATATATACCGGGTGGTTCACGACAAACAGGCCACCTAAATAGCTCCGTTAGGATTAGAGATAGAAGAAAATGTTAGAGAGAAATGTTGTACTGTTAAAGGGGGCAAATATGGTGATATAAAAAAATGTTCCTATTGTAGTCGTTTTCAAGGTCTTTTGAAGGTCATCGATGATTTTCAAATAGCACCACATATTTTTAACTTCACAGTGTTGTAGCTGATGTCAAGACGAGTTCAATGATGATATGTAAATTTAGCAAACGATACCTCTGTAAGTGTTTCCCAAGCTGGCGTAGTTGAATTTATAGCATCAGTGTCGAACGATAGACGTCAAACGAAGCTAAAGGATGTACTGCATGTACCCGAATTGCATACAAACTTAATGTCAGTGGCAAAAATAACTGACAGGGGTCATGAGGTTGTGTTTAAGAAAAATATTGCTCTGATCAAAGACCAGGAAGGGAAAACAAGACTTGTTGCAGATCGTCAGGGTGATCTCTTTTATATTCGACAAGGAACAGAACACGCGAATAGTGTGGTTCGTGAACAGTGTTCAGCCCTAGAGTTGTGGCACAGAAGATTAGGTCACTTAAATTACAGAGATGTCATCGAGTTAAGCAGAAGAGGCGCTATAACCGAGTTTGAAGCAAAGCCGATGCCAAGTAAATGTGAAATTTGTCTCAGAGGGAAGCTAACCGCTGTACCATTTTGTAAGCGGAAAGAATCAGCTGTTCAGGTTTTGGAGATTGTACATATGGATGTCTGTGGACCTATGCGTACCGAATCTCAAGGTAAGGCAAAATACTTCATTACCTTTACCGATGAGTTTACTAGGTGGTGTGAAGTAAGGTTCCTGACAAGTAAGAAGGATGCCCTAAAAGCGTTTAAAGAATATAAAAATATGGCCGAAAAGCAGACTGGGAAGCATATCAAAAACCTCCAGTCAGACAATGGAACAGAATTTTGCAATCATGAGTTTGATACTTTCCTGCGTATGGAGGGCATTAAAAGGAGACTGACAGTACCCTACACTCCGCAGCAGAATGGCATCGCGGAGAGGAAAAATCGGACATTGGTTGAAATGGCTAGGTGCATGATCATGGAATCAAGAGCGCCATCATCTTTTTGGGCAGAAGCCGTTGCAATGTCAAATCACATCAGGAACCGATGCCCTACGAAGTCTTTAAATGGAAAAATACCATACGAGTTATGGACTGGTAGGAATGCCAAGTTAAAATATCTACATTCTTTCGGCATTAAGGCGTATATTCTGGATAAGTCGCCAAATAAGGATAAATTCGCACCAAGAGGAAAGGAAGGCATGCTGGTGGGCTATTCCGACGAAACGAAAGGCTATAGAGTCTGGATACCACAAGACAGAAGAGTTACCATTGCTAGGGATGTCCGATTCCTTGATAAATATAGCAATGAGGGAGAGTTTCAAGATATAATATTATCTGCTGATATGGATGATCGACACGAGCCAGAGTCAAGTGTCGAAATGGTAACTAATCAAAATTGTGGTACTGATGTTATTTTTTCAGAAGCTGAACAAAATCAAGGTATAATCTTACCTGCTGAAATGGAAATTAGTCAAAATTACGAAGCTGAGCAAAACCAAGATATACTGCCAGATCCTCACTCGCCTAATAAAATAAAACGGACACGTGGTAGGCCGCGTAAGGTATATACAGGAAATGGAGGGAGACCAAAGAAAATGTATCAATACACTCCAGTCCAAAATCAAGTTAGCCAACAGACTGAAGACGATGCTACTGAAGGATGCTTAGAGGAAACTGTGAATGACGAGCATTATGAAGATGGTGGTACGACAACGGAGAGCGACGATGATGCATTTATTGATGCGGTTTCTGGTGACGAGACCGCTTGCTTTTCCGAGGTCACCATACACGAGGCAATGGCGAGTCAAAATGCCCATGAGTGGAAGGAGGCGATTTACTCAGAAGTTAAAAGCCTTGTGGACAATGGCACATGGGACATCGTTCGTAGACCCGTGAGTAAAAATGTTGTAACCTGTCGTACAGTCTTAACAAATAAGCGTGCTCCTGATGGATCGATTGTGCGACGAAAAGCACGAGTGGTTGCTAGGGGTTTCTCACAACGCCCTGGAATTGATTTCAAGGAGACATTTTCACCAGTAGCGCGAATGAGTTCATTACGCAAGATTTTAAGTTTGGCAGCTAGATATAACCTGAAACTACATCAAGTGGATGTTGAAACCGCATACTTGAATGGACATTTGGAAGAAGAGGTATTCATGGAAAAACCTGATTTCTTAGAGGAAATGCTAAAATTGATCATCAGCCGTGAGGATAAAAAGAGCATGGCGGTCAAACAAGCCCAAAGAATGCTCAAGGAAATGCATCATGGGGGCGAGGTATGTCGTGTCCGTAAAGCTCTGTATGGTTTACGCCAAGCAGGACGCCAATGGAATGCAACACTAAATAAAAAACTTCTTGATTTGGGTTTAAAGGCAACAAATGCCGATTCATGTATATATTTTGCTCGACGCAGAAATGCCATTATGTTATTACTAGTATATGTAGATGACATTATAATTGCATCAGATAATAAGGATTGGATACAAGATATAATTCAGGGTCTTCAGAAGAATTTCAAGATAAAGGATCTTGGACCCGCAAAATACTGTTTGGGAATTGAAATAGACCAAACAGAGGATAAAGTGTCAATTTCACAGAAGGGGTACATTCAAGATATATTACACAAATTTGGAATGAATGATTGTAATCCTGTCTCTACGCCACTGGATGTAGGAAGTCGTCTCGTCAAAAATGAGCAGAATGAAAACGATGGAGAAAGGAAGCCCTACAGAGAGCTAGTCGGGGCTCTTATGTATTTGGCCACCTCCACCAGACCCGATATTGCTCATTCAATGAGTGTGCTGAGTCAATTTAACGATTGCCATAACAGCACACATTGGAGAGCTGCTAAGCGCGTGCTTAGATATCTCAGCGGGACTTCTAATTATTGTATTGTTTACAGAAAGACGGATGAAAATTTGTTGTGCTACGTAGATGCTGACTGGGGAAGCTGTAGCATAGATCGAAGATCATATACTGGTTTTTCATTTTTGCTGGGTGGCGGCACCGTGAGTTGGGAATCACGAAAACAACGCACCGTTGCCCTATCTTCAACGGAAGCGGAATACATGGCAATAGCAGAAGCAGTCAAGGAAGCCATCCATTTAAGAACTTTTCTCCATGAATTAGGTTTTCATGATATAGCGAAAACAGTTCTTTTCAACGATAATCGAGGGGCAGGACTGCTTACACAGAACCCTGTTTTTCACCACCGCACAAAGCATATTGACATGCGGTATCATTTTATTAGAAGCGCTCTGAAGGAGGAGGATATCAGATTGGAATATTTGTCAACTAATGAGATGGCAGCTGATGTACTCACCAAGGCGCTACCGCGACAAAAACACAATTTTTGCGTGGATAAATTAGGAATTGTTCAAGATGTATTAAATAGAAATTAAGTTCGCTTATACGTCAGTATTAAAGGGGAGTGTTGAGAATTAATACTCGACAGTTATTCGCGACATCTGCATAAGAATGCGTCTATCGGACTGATCGTCTTTTGTTTTCTTGCGGTGATTCCGTTTTGTCTGCGTTCCTTCTTTTCTGGAACACTCCACATTCTTCTCTACGCGCGAAAGCATGTAATTTTCGTATATCAAATAAAGTGTGTTAAAGTCTACCATTAGATCCACGTCCATATAATCCTAACAATTATGTTTCAGAATAAATTGGCCAAGTTGATAAAGCGGGCGGAGTACCGCCAGCGGATGCGGGGCTAAAAAAAGAGAGGCTGCTTTCATCACACACAGGCGATAAAATAAGCTAAAATAAATAATAATAACTATAAATTAAAATAATAATAAATATAATTCTTATTATATAATTTAAATACAAAGTCATTATAAATTATTTTTATAATGTTATTTCCAAGAGGCCGCGGGGAGGTGGCCGCGGCATCAATATTAATCATAATTATTATTATAGATGATTTCTTTTCTTTTCGTTTGTTTGTTTGTTTGTTTATTTCGATGTTTTAGTTTGTTTTGTTTGTTTGTTTCTGTTTAAATTTAATTTTACTTTGAATATTCCCCTAACATAAATTATATAATAAATATTCTGTAAGGAAATAAAAATAAATAAATAAAAAATAAATATATATAAAATATAAGTTTGTTTGTTTGTTTATTTTCATGTTTTAGTTTGTCTGTTGTTTCTTTGTTTCTTTTTGTTTGTTCGTTTTTGTTTAACGTAAACGTAGGGGACGGAGCCGTTGGCGGAAATCGCCGATTATGTCAGCGAAAACGCAAAAACGACCAGCGTTTTTGTGGAGCAGGTCGTCCGCGGATGGCCGAAAAACATCAACACGGCGACAGGTGAATGCCCGAGCGAGCGCGTGCGAATGAATGTGAGAGAGTAAGGAAGGTGCGACGACCGCGAGCGATGTAGGTGATCCGATTCGGGTGTATGTTTAAGGACCATCGGCCTATATATGCGAGGTAGGTCGCGGTCGCGGAAGTAGAGAGTCAGAGTTTGGCAGCGAGAGAGCGAGAGAGGGAGAGAGAGAGATAGAGAGAGAGATTTCGGCAGAGGACCGATCTTGTGGAGCAAGTGTAGCCGACTCAACGTTTAAGTTACTAAACGTATCACATACACCGATATATATTGATTTCGACCTGCCTGACACCAAATCCCTACATAAATTATATAATGATTATTCTGAAAATTAACTTAAAAAAAATAAATACCTTTTCTTGAACAAGTGCGGTCTTTTCTACCTTATATGATATTGTCCTTTCGAACGTTCATTGATACTGAAATTCTGTCTGATCCGTAATTAGAATTGCGAGGTGATATATTTTACTACTTTCCGATGTGAAATTGCTAATATAAAGATACAGTGACAAAACATAATAAAATTTAAAAAAAAATGCGTTAGTCGACAGGATTTGAACACTGGTCGTCCGGCTGAAAACTTGGCACGCTGGCAAACCAAATCTTGTTGTACCTGTAGCGTCCGGTCGCACGCACACAAAAGAGTCTTTCTTTCGTGCAAACGGCCAACGCAATTTACGACTCTCGTTCGACGAAGCTATTTTTGAGTGGACATTTTCCAGACCTAGTCGAAGTATGTTTATTAGAGTTTTGTCCCAAAGTCCTCAATAGCAAACTGAGACCGTCATAAATTAAGAGACGAACTGAAGGGCACTTGAAGCGGACCCAACGGTCTATCGACACTTGGGTCAAGCATGGGTGGCCCGGAGGAAAGTCCCATCATCTTCTCCGATCACCTCGCCGTTCCGAAAACAAACACGCCAAGGGCGAAAGGAACGGGGGTGAGACGAAGAAAAAGAACAGCTCTGATTGGAAGGACCCAAAGCGTGGGTTAGCCAATCAGGGTTGTTTAGGATTTTTACCAGGGCAAACGAAGGCGTTAGAATTAAGTTGCACAGGACTTTCGAGGATTCAGTCAGTAGTCGTCGCGAGATACACTTCGGAGTAGTAGACAGTCGTCGAGCGTTGTTCGAAGACACCTCGCATAAAATTGTACAGTCGCGAACAATACGTGTATATATAGAGATTAAATTGAGTTCGCCAGCAAGTGTAGTTGATGATAAATAGACCCTATCCACATACCGTAGAAAAAATACGGCATTACACAGGAAATAATGAAACTCGAAAACTATTCAGTATCTGCCGCTATAATGATATATATTCGTGAACAGGACAATGAGATCTATAATAAGTGTGCAAAGTTTCAACAGAATCGGTGACTCGAAGGTCGTGGCGTCTTGCGAAACGTGCAAGGGTCAGAAACTTTTTCAAACTGCCGCTTCAATATTGCAATGAGCAGTTTATAAGTGGTCAATTGTCTTTCCTGAAGGTTCAATCTAGGTCTGTTCAGAGGCCAAAATGCGAATTTCTGCCTCATCGTCGAGTAATTTGCAATATTCGGCAACATACATATTGTACATATGTAAACCTCTACTATCGATTTGCATTATCGACCGTATTCTATCGCAACGTACAGTGTTTGAATGGTGCCTTTTTTCTAGACATTTTACGTCTTAAATAAGTAAGTAATCAATTAAAAATGCATACCACCGTGTTTGCGCATGTTTTTGCTACGTCTGTGCAGAGCCTTTTTTTCGATACGAACACTAAATCTCTCGAAATTAAGAGAATCTCTCTGCGACAGCCATCTTGTGACGTCATACTTGCTTCAGAAAGCGAGTTTTCTGCCGAATATTACAAATTACTCCACGATGAGGTAAAAATTCGCAATTTGGGCTCTGGACAGACGTAGATTGGACTTTTAGGAAACACAACTGACCACTTTTAATCCTAAACCTAAAAGTCATAAAAAACCTATGGCACACCAAAATGACTAACATTCAAACGGAGAAAATATCCGTCTCCGATATAATGTTAACACGGATAAGCGGACAGCGAAACTCGAGAACCGTCGTCGCCGAGGAGTGGATCACACATGTCGGCTATATCTCGGTGTGAGATCAGAAGCCCACTACTAATCCAATTACAAAACTTCTTTATTTTTCGTTATTTTTTAATGAAACTTTTACCAACATATTCGTGGCATTCTCTGATTAAGATGAAACCAAATATGATATAATTCCGAAACACTCGGCGAAAACAAGAAACTACAAGAGAAAGTAGATATTGGTCCCCTCCCCAAGAGGAGACCAAAAATCATAATATTTGGAATCCCCTCGGAGACATCTGAGGCGGAAATCCATAAAGCAATCAAGAACCAAAATCTTGATCTCGATCCAGAGGCAAAATTAGAAGAGGAGTTCAAACTCCTCTTCAAAACCGGCAAAAAGAACTGTGAAGCCACCAACTGGGTGGCGGAGGTGTCAACCAAGACCCGGAAAATCCTGCTGGACAGGAACCGGGTCTTTATAGGGTTCCAAGCCTACGGGCTCAAAGATTATATAGCTGCAACGAGGTGTTTCAAATGCCAGTCATTTGGACACGTTGCAAAGCACTGCAAAGCAAAAACCGACACGTGCGGGCACTGCGGTAAAGACGGGCATAGTTATGATAAATGCCCGTCGAAAGAAGAGAAGCCTTCTTGCATAAACTGCAAGAGAGCAGGCAGACCATCCAATCATGGTCTGCGAGACAAAAATTGTGCGGCGTTTAAACACGCAATAGAATTATGCCTTAGTCGCACAGACTTTGGCACTTGAGAAGCAAAGGCAAAATAACCCTGACGATCCTTCGCAGGTAATACCTCTACAACTGGGTATTCGGGATCGTAGGGTGAAATAGTCATGAGAACGGCTACCACACCGTTGACGAAACCTGCTAGAGACCGAGCGCTAAGCTGGTAACACCGCCTCCTCGTGGCCCCCGCTGGTAACGCTCCTGGGTCGGCGCAAGCCGATTCGGTAGCGGCTAAGCGAGTTACTTCCCGTACGGGACGGTCTACCTTTGTGATGATCCTTAACTGGTGAACGAGGGGTTTTTCCAATGCCCAGTCCACAACACCTACGGACTGTTTCCTTCGCAACTGATGGAGTTAGAGGTAGAGTGCCAAACATGAACGGCCGACCTTTCCGGTATGGGGCGAATCCCCGAGGTACGGAACTCCCCTCACGGGGGGTGGTCTACACTACATGGGTGCTGGGAGGCGCATCACATCGGGTCACCTCCAGTCGCAGTGGCCTTATCCTCTTCCACCGGCCTGTGTTGTACGCTTTCAAAGCTCGTGGGAAACTACGTATCGTCCCTTTGACAGAGAAACCAGTTCGAGGGAGGAGAATTTAGAGGGAGAATTGCTTACAGTTTTTGAACTCTTCCAGATTTAATCAGATGATTTAATCACAGATTTAATCTGTGACCAATTGATATGATCATAAAAAACCTGATGACGAAGAGAGAAATAATTAACGCGTTTGCTACTAGCGTTTGTTACTAGCGGTTGTTTTGGCAACAAGCTTCATCATATGATATTCTTCAAAACGTCCTCTTTTAAAATGTGGTATCATATACGATCGGTAAAATATCGACGGAAATAGAAATAATTACAGTATAACCTCGCCTGTTGCAACCTCATTTATTGCAAGAACTCCTCGTCCGTTCCACGTTCAGTGTCCCCAGATGAGGAGGGAGAGCACGAATTGAGGGGACAAAGTTACCCTCTGTTTGGAGAAGACTTGTAGGAGAGGAAATTCGAGCGGCAACAAGTATTGATCTGGCGACTATGTCCGTTGTCAGGGACGCCATTACGAGTTGCTGGGTCTTGTTGCGCACCCTTGATTTCGCGTTCTAGCGGGAAAACGATACTTCACGTCGCTAGACCTTAAGGATGGGTTTTTTCACATTACGATGCACGACGAGTCGATTAAGTATACTTCGTTCGTAACCCCTCTGGGCCAATTTGAATATCTTAAAATGCCATTTGGCCTAAAGGGAGCGCCGCTCAAATTTCAAAGATTCGTTACCACGATATCTAAAGATTTGATCAATTCAGGGGATGTATCTGTCTATCTAGACGATTTTTTAATCGCAACCACCACAATCGAACATCACTTCCGGGTACTTAAGAGGGTGTTCACATTGTTGGTAGAAAATAAGCTAGAATTACGACTAGATAAATGCAAGTTCCTGCAAACGAAACTAGATTATCTCGGGTATACGACTTCGAACGAAGGTATTAGCCCAACAGAGCGCGGTATAGAGGCGATTGAAATGCACGCGTACGAAACACTCAAAGCAGCTCTGGTGGACGCGCCTATTTTGAGTATTTACGCACCGCAGGATGAAACGGAACTGCATTGCGACGCGAGCGCAGTTGGGTTCGGTGCCATTTTGATGCAACGGAAGGCAGATCATAAATTCCATCCGGTTTTCTATTTTTCCAAAAGAACTACACCGACTGAGTCAAAGTATCACTCATTCGAACTAGAAACACTAGCTATTGTTTACGCCTTACGCCGGTTCCGGGGTTACCTTACGGGTATCGCATTTAAGATTATTACGGACTGCCAAGCATTGAGCATGACGCTCAACAAAAAGGACACGAATCCGCGGATTTCAAGGTGGGCTCTCGAAATGCAGTCCTACGACTATACGCTCGAACACAGAATTGGCGCGCGAATGGCCCATGTCGACGCACTAAGCAGACAGATACTTGTGGTCGAAGATAACTCATTTGACAAAAATCTAGCATTATGTCAGGACGGGGACGAAGTCATTGTAAATTTAAGAAATTCTTTAGAAAAATCAGAACATAAACATTATGAACTACGGGACGGACTAGTTTACCGCAAATATCATGAACAACTCTTATTCTATGTGCCTTCCTCCATGGAATCTAGCGTCATGCATCGATATCATAACGAATTTGGTCACGTGGGAGTGGATAAGACGCTCCAAAATATTATGAGCAGTTACTGGTTTCCGGATATGAAAAATAAGATTAATAATCATATAAAAACCTGTTTAAAATGTATAGCGTTTTCGCCGGATTCCGGTAAGCCTGAGGGTACCGTACACTGCATCCCAAAAGGAGACAAACCGTTTACAACGTTACACGTTGACCATTTAGGCCCATTGTCGAAAGCGGGCAACGCGAGAAAACGTTTTATTTTCGCCGTCATAGACGGATTTACGAAATTTGTAAAATTGTACGCGACGAAAACAACGAATTCGACCGAAGTCATTAATTGTTTAAAATCATATTTCGTTACGTTCAGTAGACCAATACAGATTGTGTCAGATCGGGGAAGCAGCTTTACGTCTCGCGATTTCCAAGATTTCATGAACGAATATGGCATTCAGCACATCAAAGTCGCGACTGCGTCTCCGCAGGCCAATGGCCAAGTCGAACGCGTAAATCGTTCGATTATCCCGATGATAGCTAAACTAAGCGATGAACGAAAAGTTCAATGGATTAGTGTCCTGAACGAGGTAGAATTTGTATGTAACAACACTATAAATAAATCCACAGGAGAATGTTCGAGCGTGATCCTGTACGGCGTAAAGCAACGCGGAAAGGAGAGTGATAGTTTACGCGACTTTTTGGAATCGGCCGGGGTCATAAATAAAAAACGGGAATTAGACAAATTGAGACAGGAGGTCAGCAAAAAGATTGAAATGGCGCAAACAAAAAACCGCGATTATTATGATAAAAAACACCGAACACCGACAAAATACGCGGAAGGCGACAAGGTCATGATCCGAAATTTCGACAACACCCCCGGTGCGTGCGCGAAACTAACGCCTCGGTATAAAGGACCATACGTGGTGTCCAAGGTTTTAAGGAACGACCGGTACGTCATTCAAGATATCGACCGACACCAAAATTCGCAGATTCCGTATCGAGGAACCTGGGAAGCCGCGAATTTGCGACGATGGCTTCCCGCTTAAACAGTTATCTTTATGCGTTAGATTTAAGTTACAATTGCGTTATAGATTACCGGCGATGAGTGTGTATGTGTGAGTAGAGTGTGCTCGGTTAATCGGTCTGTATGCGTTAGATTTAAGTCACAATTGCGTCATAGATTACAGGCGATGAGTGTGTATATGTGAGTAGAGTTTGGTAGGTTAATCGGGACGATTAACTGTCAGGTTGGCCGAACTGTAAGAGCGCGCGAGCGCACGATTTGCCACAAGGGGTAGCAGGGCAGCGACGACGTCGATGGAATTCGACGATCGCGACGCAATCTGACAATCAGCGGCCATGGTCCGCGGCGCAGTTCGCCTAGACAATTAACGGCGTTGCCATGTACGGGCGTGAAAAAATAAAGTTTCGTTAAGTTTCGTTGAAATAAAGTTTCGCGATTACATAGGTGACGTTGAAAGATTCGAGTTCAGCTCTGGGAAATTCGTTATACATAGCCCACTAACAGGTTTAAATGAAAGGGTATCTGTCAGCATGAACAAATTATGGCGCGCTGGAGTAGAAATAATTTTAGTGAAAGGAGATCTATCTGAAATGATCTCTCATGAAATTGAACCCAGTAGTTTCTTTTCGGGATGTGAAATAAGGACCAACCCGGTGTTGATTTTCTTACTGGACGATGAAAGTAAGCTTCTCGAATTTAATGACTGGTTGTTGGCTGAACTCAATGAAGAAGAGAGAAGTCAAATGGAGGAGTCTATGTCGGATATAGTGATCCACCCTGATTGGGTTACAGGATCTATGGCCCTCATAGAAAATAAGTGTTATATGATTAACCTAAGTTGTAGAATTTACTTTTGCACTATAGAATAGGTTACATTTGTGTAACTAAAATACAAACTAAAATGATTGGAAAAGTAGTACTTTTCCTTTGTTTAATTTTTTCCGTTTTTTTTTCCGTTGCCATAGTTTGCGCCAAGGTGGAAGCAGGAGACAACAAGTATGCGGGAGCGGATTGTCGTGCCTTCGAAGAAACCGGCACGGTGTTGCGTTGTGCCGGAGAGCAATTTGCCAATCGAGCGATAACCGAGAACACTCTATTACAGTATATAGACCATGTGCGACAGCAACTTAGTGGGGGGTCCACTTACACCAGCATTGGCCTTACGATGGGCCGTGACGCAAGGCTTATGGTTGGGGTCCAGAAAGATCCCTCTTTCGAAAAGCAGGAGAAATTCATACGAATGTACACGTCGCGCCGGTAACAAAGTAGTGATCCCGCTATCCAGAGTTTCGGCGAATTAGTTACAAAATCAGTTACGCGAAGGTTCGTGAGTGCCCCAGCGCCCAGCGGCTACAACTGGCGAGCACCCTCTAGAGCCCACGAGTCCGACTTGCGAGCGCCCCTTGAAAATCAGCGACCTCGATCTGCGAGCGCCCCTTTCGAAACACTTGTAAGCCCTCTAGCTTATGCGCTATACAAAATCCCTGCTTGTAAAGTAAAGTCAAACTTCGAATATCTGATTCAGCACCTAATTCTGAATAAATCGATAATTTTGTTGTTTTTGTAAAATTACGGGTACAACTTATTTAAGAAATCCTCAATTTCCCGAACCAAAGCCGGTGAACGCAGGTAGGTTCAAAACTGCGCCTTATCCCCGGAAAACTATAAACAGCCCCATCTGGGACGTAACAAATTTGGTGACAGCGGTGGGATAGAGCGCAGAATTGAGGCTTGGAAAAATAGTTCCTTTAAATTGAAACAAAATGGCAAGCCCGAATAGTAGCGGTGCGGAAACTAAAGGTCCTGAATCAAAGTTATTAAAAATGGCCGTAGAACAAATCAAAAGGTCCCAAGAGAGTAACGACTTCATATCCGATCTTGGCACTAAATTCAGAGAATTGAACCAACAAATAGCGCATATGCAAGACGCACTACATTCAATAATTAACCGACCGCAACCGACACCGACGAAACCCGAACAAATGACTCCCGGAAACCCGACTCGCATACCGACAGACTCACTAGAGAACCCCATACAAATCAAAGACGCATTAGAGACAGTACCCGTGTTCGATGGTTATAAACCTTCCGTATTTCAATTTTTAAAAGCATGCGAAAGAGCTAAAGCCATGCTTCCACCAAATAAAGAATCATACTTGGTTAAATTACTAACAAATAAACTTAGAGGACATGCATTTATAGCCATCGAAGACGCAAACGTAGACACCACAGAGGAATTCGGCACAAAATTAAAACTCATGTTCGGACCACAAAAAACGGTCAACCAATATAAGAGCGAATTAGGGAATATATTCAAAAACCCCCACGAAAATATCTTGGATTATATAAGTCGCGTAAAGGATCTGCCACACGCAATCATGGATGGAGAGCGAGACACACACGGTGAACTCTCGGAAACACTGCAACGCAGCATACACTTTTACGTCACAGAGGCTTTTCTAAAAGGTCTACCGTCGGAAGTCCACATACGATTGCAATTGGAAGGCTTCACCAGTCTAGAAGAGGGATACGCCAATGCAATCAAGATCACGAAGCAAATTCAGCAAGAAGAAAAACGAGTCAGGACATTCCACAGAGGAGCGGCTCTGCCACAGCAGAGATATCAATATCGATTTCCTCCAACAGATATCAAGGCTCCCCGAGACAAGATAACTACACCGGATTACGCTGGCGTTCCGATCCTTCTTCGTACCGCAACAATTCCTACAATAATAACAATAATGGAAATTCAAACAGTCAATTGAGACCCAACAAACAAACAGGAACCGATAATCGGGCTAGAGAAGCCGACTCGCCTGTCACCTGCAATTATTGCAATAACACAATCAGAAAACCTTTGATTCAAGGCAAAGGTGGAATCAGGCGAGATAGTGCCCTACGCCCAACAGAAGGCGGGAAACGAGAGGTACTCCCCAGGGACAAGCGGCGCACCCAAGGGAGCAGATTTTACAGAGCGCCGATCAGTAAAGAAAATAAATCCTGCTCCACCCGCACCAACAGAAACCACATCGTCCAACCTACCCCAACCCGAAGGATCCTCGATAAATTCAAAATCTCCAGTGACTTTGTTGTCTCTGCCATCCTGAATACGCATGCCCTTCTCCTCTGTCGTGAGAGTCAGAGATGGAAAAGGACAATGACGAGAATCCCAATAATCAGATTCGTTCGATTCCAATCCCAGATCCAATAGCGCATTATCTGGATGAGGAAGCTCAGTTGCCTCCACTGCCTGGAGTGGAGTTCTTAGAGCAAGAATCCCATATGCGCATCACGGAAAATGACGAGCTTCTTTCTTTTCCTGAATCCCTGGGTTTTGCTGACGGACTTCCTGACAGTCCTTGCGTTTCGATGGAAAGCGACAAAGCTTTCCCGTAGTGACCATCAGAGCGAGCATCAGAGACTCAGGCGATCTTGCACACCCATCAACTTCAAAGGAAATCCCAACCCTCGAAATTGACCATTATAAAATTTTCCTTAGATCACCGAAGTACCAGAAGGGATTCACGATCCCAACCATAACTCATCTTATGACTCTAGGTATGGGTCATCCTCAAGAGATAGTTAGATCAGGTTGGAAACAAATTGCACCAACTAGTGAAAAATGGATCCAGGAAAGAGATTCATCCCTCTTAGAAGCCTTACTTCGATTCGCGCCTTCCGGAGTCAAAATTCTTGAGGTATTTGTCACCGGGGTAGTAATGGGCCAAGAATCAAGAGAGGCCAAATAACCATACCACCTGAAAGCGATAGACTAAATTTAATCAGAGAAAAGCATATGTCTGCCGCCGGTGGACATAAGGGCGTAACGAAGACCTACCACCGAATTCGGCAGTTACACTATTGGGAAGGAATGAAGAAGGATATCCAAAATTTTATCCGCACATGTAACGAATGTCAGCTAAGAAAATTGACAAGAATTAAGACTAAACAACCTATGGTGTTAACAGACACTCCAGGAGAAGCTTTCTATGAGCACCAGAAGAACAATGACATTACGAGCAAGGGGGTTGGCACGTTATGTGCCAAGAAAATACTGCCAGGACTTGGGCAAGATGCCGAGATTGTGGCCTAATGCTGGCAATAATCCGTCCGGCACACCAATGCAACCGATGCATCGAAGAACATCTCGAGATGTCGACAGATGAGTGGTGGTGTGGGGCGGCGGCACGGTGGCGCGTAGGTCGCGCGTTGTGCGCCTGCGCCAATTGTTATCGCGACTCGTTCTGGAGTGTCGCGAGCTCTCATTCTGAGTTTGTTTAATAAACCTCGTTATTTCGGTCGTTACCCGACGTGTTTATTACTCGTGAGGAGTGGGCCTCACGTGCTTAACCTATATCCTCCTTGCCGCGACCGCGTGGCGCGTCCATCTTGAACGCAGTCCGTCTGGACATTTATTTCGTGCGTTCTCGCCAGAGAACGCGTGGCCTCCGGCCACTGGTGACCCCAATCTCTCGTGTGTTACGAGATCTATGTTCCTAGTCCCCACGACCGTGGAGGACCGTCGGAACTCATCAGTGCGTACATCTGTACGCCTCCACCACTAAAATCCCCACAGTGGTTGGTTGAAGCTGGACAAGAGGTCATCACCCGTTGTCCTTAGAGCCGCGTTGGAAGGGTGGGACCTCTCGCTGGCGGCCGTGGTCGACAACATGGTCGGCAGCGAGAGGTTGCAGATGGCGGTGGCCTCCTTCTGCGAGTACGTGATGTCCCGGGAAAGGGACCCGGACTCGGCCAGGAGAGTTTGGGCGCGGGAACGACCCCCGCGCCGACGTGTGAACCCCCGCGAGGGGGCTGTCGAGGGAAGGGACGGCGCGGGGGTCTCCCCAGCGTCGACCGGTGCCCCCGGGAATGGTGGCGGAGTGGGGTCGGCGCGGGGAGGCACCCTGCGCCCTGATGTGCCCCCGCCAATGGGGATGGTGGATTTGGGGGCCCGGGGTGCAAGCTGACCCGGGGCCCCAGGGGGGAACATAGCTTCCCCCGTGATAGGACGACATCCCCCGGGTCAATTTCCCGGTATGGGGAGGGGTGTCCGTCCGTCCCTCCCCTAGGGGAAGCGGATTCGTGGGGGGTTTTGTGTAAGGAAGGGTCGGGGCGTGCCGGATCGCGCCTCCGACGGCTCTTCCTTCCGGTGTCGGCGTCTTCTTGCCTCGGCCGGGGTTGGTTCCTTCGGGATACCGGCCCTGAACGGGGCACGAAGACTCCGGGAGCTGTGGGTGGACCGAGCTGGGGCTCGGGAAGCACAATCCGAAGGCTCCAGGGATGGGGACACCGGACAGGCCCCTCCGTGAAACCCGATGAATTTGCCCAAATAATAACGAAAAAGGCAGGACATATGGCCCTTGTGGCCGGGGAAGTAATACACATTATTAAATGTGTGCCAGTCGATGTAAAAATTCGACACACTGCAACCTGCTTCACTGAATTGCCAGTCCAGCATGTAAATAAGTCACAGTTTTTAACACCTATGACTCGCATCATCACCAATCATGGAACACATAGAGATTGTAATCAAATACTACCAGTAATGTATGAAATTGATCAAACTTGGCACAGAATTACACCAAAACCCGTAGAAATCACCTCAAGTATTACAGCCACTTAAAGAACCAATATGGCGCTACGTTAATCCATCAAATTTGGCTACCAGTGGAATCTACACTCAAAGCGATCTTAATAACTTAAAAGATGACATCATGTTCCCAGCCGAAAAATCAGCCGTATTGAATTCTGTGGCTCGAAGCATAACTGGTAAAACCTTACCAGACGGATCAATTTCCATAATGAACATAATAAATGAAGAAACACTCGACAAGATAGCAGAAAACACAGCCGAAAAATTATGGCACGGATTCATTACATTTGGATCCTTCAGCGCAGGAGTGTTAGCAGTCTTTATAATCCTCAAATTTATAAAGGCAATTGCTGACACAATAATACACGGCTATCAGCTGCACTCGCTATAAATTACTAACTTCAAGTTCAAGAGTTTATGAAAAAATTAGAACCCAATTACACGTGTCCATGCAACCAAACCATACTTCGTCGTTTACGTATTATGGAGGATGCAGTACGAAACAAAATGGAAAATCAATTAGCACAAGTGTCTTTTGTTGCCCTTGATACAGATTGCTGGACCTCGAGATCTCAGGAAGGATATATAAATGTTAATGCCCACATTATAGACGATCAATGGAAGCCGCATATTATGACTATTTGTATAGAGGAACTAGAAGAACGCCATACAGCAGAAAACTTGGCAGATTGCTTGCAAAATGTGGCTATTCAATTTGGCATACAAGATAAAATAGTCGCCATAACGAATGACAGTGCAAGCAACATTGTATCTGCTGTAAATCGTTTGCCTAACGTCGAGTTTGATGTAACTTGTGCTGCTCATAAAATACATTTGGCAATACAAAGTGCGTTGAAAGAAGGAGATGTGTCTCACGTCCTTGCGAAAGCAAGCAAAATTGTGGCACATTTTCGACACTCGGTGTTGGCTTCGAAAAGTTTGGAAATGAAGCAGGAGCAATTAAACTTGCCAAAATTAAAATTAATCCAAAGTGTTCGAACGCGGTGGAATACGGAGTTACAAATGTCCGAGAGACTGGTGGAAAATCGCAGCGCGATTACAAATGTACTCGCCGATAGAAATATTACAAACCAGAAACAGGCACAAAATTTAGAGATGCTGGAAAGTGAGTGGAAAGTCTTGGAAATACTGATACAACTTTTGAAGCCTCTCGAAGTTGCTACAACAATTTTGTCAGGAGGAATTCTTTCAATGGTTCAACCAATTGTGCGAGCCATCATTAGCAATCATTTGATTCCTGCAAAAGATAAGTACAATGAAGAAGACAACATCATTGTAATCATAAATGAATTGACCACGCAACTGTCAACGCGGTTTTCTTTAGAATGGTACTTGGAAAGTACAGTTCTAGTTCCAGCCGCAAGTAAAGCTTCCTTTCTGGATCCTAGATTCAAGCAGCTTCTTTCAGAAACCGGAACAGCAAAAATTAAAATAAGAGAAAGCATTGAACGCGAAACAACAGAATATTCTCTGAATATTGGAGAAACTGATGAAGCTGAAAAAAACAGAACTAGAGCTCTGGATTTTATTTTCATGCGAGCCGGCGGTAGGCAGAACACATCATCCAGTCAACAATACATGTTGTACCTTGCGGAGCCAGAGATAGACGCGAACATGGACCCATTTGAATGGTGGAAATCGCATGAACAAAAAATGCCAATTATTGCACAATTGGCCAAAAAATACTTATGCATCCCTGCTACCTCGGTGGCTTCAGAACGAGTTTTCTCTGCAGCAGGAAACATAGTTACACCGAGCAGAAATTGTTTAGCTAACGAAAATGTGACAACGAATACATTCCTCCACCAAAATAAAACTTACTTGTAATATTATAAAAAAATTGCAAAAATCAGAAAGTAAGAATAATACAATACATTAATAGTTTTATTTAATTTTGTTAGTCGTAGTACGTAAAAGTGTAAATAATATAATCAATGTATGTAGCATGAGCGGTGTGACCAGTGCGACGAATGTTGTACGTATATGCATGTATGCATGTATGTATGTATGTATGCAATGTGTATGACTGAGATATCGTTAATTGTTACTATCTGTTTTGTTTTTTCCAGTGTTACTTTGTCTTCATGAAATCTTGTTTAAAATTTATTTGTACAATAAATATATTTTTTATAACTGTATGTTTGTGTTTATATTCTGTCAAAATTCTGTAAAATTGTTTAGCCTGTCTTGCCGTTCTTTCCGTTTAACCCGCGATATCCGATTTCACATAATTTAATAAAATTCATTGAGATTTTGTTTCCAAAGTATTACTTTTCAAGTACATTCATAATATGATCCCGAAATTTACTAATAGAATGCAATTTCTTAAATTTCATTTAATTACGAACAATCCAAACGGAAAGTTCAGTCTCAGTCACCGGTGACTGACATGGCGCTTAACGTGTTAATATTTTTATTTATCAAAAATGGTGACATGCTATGAAACTCGTAAGTTACAACTTCATCTTAATACCTGAAGTATATTGAGATCCAGAGTAGGTTTTCAAACACTTAAATCCAGATATAAATGTGGATTAATTAATCCGATAAATCGCATTTTTTATTGCAGTCTCAAACACTCTCTACAATCGTATTGATTTTTTTAGTGGGTCTTTACAAACATTTAAAAGTCAATTACGCGGGATTACCGGAAATCACCATACCCTTTGTACCGTGAGTTTTTGTGCATCACCCGTTTTTTTGTTATTTTATGTATAGTCTTCTTTCTTTTATGTAAACCCTTATGTAAAAAGGACTTCTACCCGTCTATAAATAAATAAATAAATCTTCATACATTTCGAAGACGGAAATTTTTTGCACTTCCAAGACTTCGACACTTCGAAACTTCGAACCTTCGATTCGTTTCCAGTTAACGGATAAAAGGAATAAATTTTCATAATTTGTTTCTATATTCACCATCTGAATTATTTCAATAATTTATTGTTAAGATAATATATTTATTATTTGAATTATCATTTCGATAGTTCACTGATGAAATAATTGTTTAAATAAATAAATTGTTACAATTTGTTTCTATATTCATTATTTGAATTGTTATTTCAATTATTTATTGTCAAAATAATGGTTAAAATGAATAAATTTTCAAATTTTGCTTCTACATACATTATGTGAATTATTTCAATATTTCATTGTTAAAATAATTATTTAAAGAATGTACAAGTATTTACATAATGAATATAGAAACACATTTCTATAGATTATAAAAATTTCCGTAGATTATAAATTTTTATACTCTATAGAAACGTATTCCTATATTAATTATGTAAATACGTGTACATTGTCTAAACAGTTATTTGCTACTTTGTCAAATGCTAATTTGTCACTTTGTCAAATATAGTGTTACGAGTATCGATATGTTACGATATCGAGACATCGCGCCGGATGGTCTTCGTTGTATCGTCGTCACTAAGACGACGCGGCTAACTTCTCGGTTTTATATATTGTATACATATATAAAACTTTGGAAAATGCCGACTTGAGTAGTAGCGGAAGAGAGAAACGAAAATTGAGAGAGATAGCTAGCGACTAGACATGGTTGCCACATATCATCCTTCGCCTCACTGTTGCCATGTCATCAATCCCGTAAATGTACAAGCGTTTCGTGAAACTGATTTCTGCATGAGCCCGATTCAGCCGACCAACACATGCTAACACGTACATTGCCACGGGCGCGTAGATATATGCAGGACTCGTTGTCACATTACCTTTGAAATGAAACTCGAAAGGCGGTCACGTGTATGCAAAAGCTAGGGAAATCATTTGATTTATATTAAATTGAATCAGTTTATTCTTAACAGTATAATAATTTTATACATATATTACCAGGACTTCTTTTAAAAAGAAAATGAGCCGGAATTTACTTCCTGTCAGAAAGAAAATTATATTCAAAATGAAATTTTATGCCACGAAGCGCATAAAAAATTAGACAAAATTGATCATATTTTTTTTACTTTAGATGTCAAATCTGAAGACAAGAAACAAACAAATACAAATTTACAACTAAAGATCTCCTTTTTTTTTTGTGAAGTTTCGCGATTAATTACGTGACATTTTGGCGATCCTGCCAGGATAGTGTTTACTGTTCTTCGGAAAACTGACCATTTATTATTACTACGAGAGAATAATAAGATCAGGGCTACGCGCTACACCAGAAGACGAACACACTATTACGGGCCGACCAATGTGAAGAAAGACTCCAAGTGAAAACTATTGATTCAACCGGTCAACTCTACGGAGCACCTACTACGAAGAATTATATAGGTAAATACTGGATTCATTTGTGAAATATAGAGTGAGAAGGGACAGCTTCTCCAGTCAAGATTCAACTAATTCAAGCGAAAGTAGAAAATCAGTAAGAATGGCAAGCGCACAAAAAAAGGAAGAAAAGACTGAAATTAGACAGCTCCTTGACCTGATGCATATACAAAGCGAGAAGACAGAAACAAGCCTTGCTGAAATGAGAAAAATGTTACTCATGGCAAATGAAGAAAACAGCAAACGAGCCAGAGAAATCGAAACGTTGGGTAAAAGCTTAGCAAGCTTACGAGTTGCAGGAAGGCTTGCGCCATCCGATTTCGGTTCATTTATGACCAAGGACGAGAGTGTACGCACTGCTCATACAAAAAGGAACTCTAAACAGAATAACCTGACAAAACCTGTCAAAGAACCAAGAAGAGAACCATCCGACGACGAGGACGAAGAAGAAGAACCCGGTCGAGACACCTGCGAAAGATCAACGCATTCGGCAAAATTATCAGTACAGTTTATCCCAATACTGAAAGGAAGAGACGACATAGGAGTCGAGGGATTTATAAAGAAAATCCGAAAAGCCCGCTCCCGATGCCGAGAAAAGGAAGAACTATTGGATTTGATCATTGCCACCCGCATAACAGATGACGCAGAACGAAGCATCCGCCACCTTGATATCGAAACATACGCAGAACTGTACGACGCATTGCGACAATTCGTGAGTATTCCAACCACAGCAGACAGTGCGAGAGATCGTTTACGACAAATACGACAAGGTGTTACAGAAAGCGTGCACAGTTACATTATCCGGTTCAGAAAATTACTCAACGAACTGACATATGCACTGCAATATGAACACAAAAACGATATCGAACGACGAGTCGCAATCGATTCGGAGAACAGACGTTCAGTGAAAATTTTCATCTTGAACCTCAGAGACGACATCGAAACAAGAGTATCCGCCGCATCACCGAAAGATTTGATGGAAGCACAGGAAGCCGCCTTCCAGGCAGAGACGACCATCAGCGAAAAGAAACGCTTACGCTCAGCACAATACCGAGTACCGACAACTGCACCACCAATATTACGCAATCGCCGCGATACAGCTGCACCGATCAGGCGTGACGACAGCTTTAACCAACCAAGAGCTGCACCAGCACGAACCACCAACAGCTTTCAGCGAGCAGAACAACGAGCTCTGATAGAACGCAGAGAAATGAAATGTTTTAAGTGCAATCAGATAGGACACTTGGCTAACCAGTGCGCAAATTTTCGTGTACCCAGCCAACAAAACCTACCGCCACGGAGAGTGAACAACATATACGAGGAGAATTCAGACGAATACCAAAACCCCGACTCGAACGAATCAGAGTTAACACAACAACAGGAAGATTGCCCACTTTCTCAATACAACGAACCACCGACGGAAGAACAGAACAATTACTCATTGACTCAGGCTCAGGCATTAATCTAATTAAAAGACGATCAGACTTTAAAACAGTGAAATGTGAACCACGAACATTTTATACGAGCACCGACAAATACCATACTAACGAAAGCATGATCATAAATTTCATGAATAAGAAACATACGTTTTATATTGTTGAACAAAACTTTCCGTTAATAGAAGACGCCATTGCAGGCCTACCATTTCTTGAAAACTATGAATATGCTTTAACCAATAACACGTTAACCTTAGACGGGAACACCATTCATTTGCAGAAACCGATCGTATCACCACCAGGTCAAATCACCGCTCATACCGTATACCTAGAAGGAAAACTCACACGAGTATGCTTTATCAACTCTGGTAAGCAAGATTGCATTATCTCTAATGATATTACGAATATTTCAGAAATCGAACATATTGCAAAATTTAAAGAACTTGTGAGAATTTCACACATCGAACATGAATTACGCGAACCAATTGAAAAAATTTTATTGCATTATTCAGACGTATTTAATTTAGAATCAGACTCTTTACCATGCACGGACTTGACAAAACACACGATAACGCTCAAAGAAGACAAAATTATAAACACAAAATCATATAGACCACCAGAATGCCATAAGCAAGAGATAAACCGACAAATGAAAGAAATGTTAGATAAAGGAATCATCGAAGAATCGGACTCACCCTATAATTCACCAGTATGGGTTGTACCTAAGAAGACGGACGCATCAGGCAAACAAAAATGGAGAATTGTAATCGACTTTAGACGCGTAAACGAATTAACTGACCAAGACGCATATCCACTCCCAGAAATCGACGACATCCTTTCCCAATTAGGAAATTCCAAATACTTTTCCGCACTAGACTTATCCTCAGGATTCCATCAAATACCTATGAACCCCGCTTCCAAGAAATACACTGCATTTTCCACACCGCAAGGGCATTACCACTACAACCGAATGCCATTTGGTTTAAAGAACGCTCCAGCAACATTCCAACGCATGATGGACACAGCATTAAGAGGATTAATAAACAACAACTGCTTCGTATATTTAGACGACATTATAATTTTTGGACAATCAATCGAACAACATAATAAGAATTTAGCAATTGTATTGCAAAGACTCTGAGAATTAGGACTAAAGATCCAACCAGACAAGTGTGAATTTTTAAAGCCAGAATTAGAATATTTAGGACATATAGTAACAGCCGAAGGAGTCAAGCCAAACCCAAAGAAAATCGACGCAGTGAAAAATTTTAGATTACCAAAGAATCCGACTGACATAAAATCATTCCTAGGACTATCAGGATATTACAGAAAATTTATACGTAACTTCTCAAAAATCGCAAAACCGTTGACAGAATTAACAAAGAAAGACGTATCATTCCATTGGACGGACAAGACTCAGAACGCTTTTGATACATTAAAAAGATCCTTACGCGAACACCCAGTATTAAAATACCGAGACTTTAGTTTCAGATGATGCAGCTGACAATTGCGCAGCCCTAATCGGGTGGCTGCTAGTCATTTTTTTAATTACGTGCGGTTTATTTCGGCTCATCTATTACGCCTTCCACCTAATGGAAGATGTCTTCTAGCATAATTACGCTATAAATTACGTGTTTCAGATGATGCAGCTGACAGTTGCGCAGCTCTAATCCGGTGGCTGCTTGTCATATTCCTGATTATGTGCGATTTATTTCGGCTCGTCTATTACGCCTTCCACCTTATGTACATTTTGATAAGAAGAAGAAGAGGTTTAATCTTGGTATTGACGCGAATGTGCTGGAATCCATGAAGAAGAAGAAAATTAATCTTTACGACAATCGTGAAAAGAGGTATTTGTTGGATGGGCGTGATAAATATATGTGTGGTGTTGTGCCTGGTGGATATGTACATTTTGATATTACGCCTTCCACCTAATAGAAGATGTCTTCTCGTAATTAAATATAATTAACGTAATTAAATATAAACTCTTTTTATACCCCGATGAAATTTTACGAATCATTTTTTTAATATCTTCGAGTTTATTTTTATGATTCCAGAACTCTAACGCAGCTTCCTCATCCCTCCAACAAGTAGTAAGTGCACAAACAACTGTCTTTTTTATTATTATATTTGATCAGTAGTATTTGAGTTTGACGAGTCTAGTGACCGTGGAAACAACAAGTGTTCCTACAGGTAGTAATCTGTTTCCTAGCTAGGTAGGGCAGGGCTGCTTAACTTGTTTTCCGCTGCGAGCCACACGACGCTCCCACCATTCCCTACAATCTCCTCGGAATGACAGCAAAATCGATTGAAAACAAAATTCTAAACAAATGCCGGGAAATCTTGTTGTCTCATTCTGCCGCGCTTCGCCTCGCTTGCTTTCTTCGTTGCGCCAATCCCCTCCACCAACGTCCATCGCGTAGAGAAGCACACGAGCGAAACGGAGCGCGGCAGAATGAGACAGCTACGATTCTCCTTTCCCCTGTGACTGCCTAGCTTGTGGGACGACGTCGTACGCAGTGGGGGTTTCTTGTCGAAAAAGGAACATAGGAAATGGTGTTAAAAATGGAGTTTAATTAATATTGGCAACGGTAATTTTACGCATATCAAATTATCGTTTATTCGCCACGAACCTGATGATTGCAGGTAGAAAGGAGCTTCTACATTGTAATTCTAGGTATATGCAACGGTTCTGGAGAGCACACAAAATTAAGACTACAAAGCAAGAGGGGGTTTCTGCAGACGCGACAGCATTTAGAAGGAAATTAGACTATCTTGACAAAACATTCCAGAAGGGGATGTTTTGAAGATTTCCATATTAGGAAATCATACGGTGCTGTTACTGAATCATGCTTCGTGCCAGCTGCGTCCAGCCGGAGTACAATTATTAAACAAGGGGCCTGTTGGGACGCTTTTCGTTCTCAGAAAAAGAGATTAGAACTTCTAATCGAAATGAACGTGGAGATACGTCTCCATACGTAACAGCTTCATGTTCCGTAAGTAACTCAAAACGTTCAAATACGTCATTATTATTACTTTTATTGAATTTTATATATGAAAATACAATATACCTTCAAAGTAGAGTGTTATAAAATCATTTTCACGAAAAAATGACTTCATTAGTTTTTCGTCACAAAAATCTATTTTTTGCAAAATCCTGAGGTCGTAGACAAATTTTGAGACCAGATTTGAAATCAGCGTGAAAAAATCTATGGGAAATGATGTATAGCATGTTAGAAAAAATTTTTTTCCGGGCGTGGTATTGAAAAAACTAACATTTTCTTGAATTTGTGCGCGTTTAACGAATTTTCTCGAGGTTAAAAAACGTTCGGACCACAATCTCTCTATTTTTCCCATATTCTACTAAGTTTCAGCTTTCACTTAAAAAAAATTTCATCGCTCTACCGCATTCCTATCGAAAGTTCCTTGATTTTGAATCCGATTTCGTCCAAATTGCCCACTGTGCGGCGGTGCCCTCATTTTTCCCGAGATCCTACATATCTGTACAAAAATGTTTACTCCAGTAAAAATACGCGTTTGCAAAATTAATTGATCTTCGCACACAACTCGATTATTTGAAAATTAATTCACTGTTTCATTATAGATATAAACATGCCAATTTTTATCATTGTCCCGTGCTAATTACCACGGATCCCGCACCGAGACACTTGCTCAACGCGAGGCGTTTTGCAACGATCATGCTAATTGAATTTACGGGATTAAAGCGTACGCGTTGCCGTAGTAACCGTGATTTCCATAACTGGAAAGCCACCGATTATGTAATCCTTTCTGTCTGACGCAGGGCGATGACAGTGTCACGTAATAATCAAGAAGAAAATATAAAAAAAAAACTTTATTGCTCAACCGGAGTTGAGTACCACTCAGTTAGTTACAAAGATTATTACAATGATTGAAATACACGGAGAACGTACGTAGGCGATACTAAAACAAAACTGAACGCTCGTGCCCTGGGGCGGCGGCCTCTTATACCGTCGGAGACAACTGACCGCTGAGGATATTTGATCCCTTCTTATCAACAGGACTTCTCCGAAGGTGGTGCCGTGTGCAACGAAGGTGTTGCCGTGTGCAACGGGCCATAATCAGGTGTGGTCCCTGTGACAACAGCGTGGTCGAGTGTACGAACGAAGGCGGAGAAATTGCATTACACGTGTCTTGGAACTCTGGCAAACAGAATATGCGGCAGCCCATGGTACGTACCGCAATACTTGCGTTTGCACGCCGTTCGCAATGCTGCAAAACGCTCCCCTGGACACGATTATACCGTTACGCGATATAACGATCCGTCAAAACAATGAGCTCGGTTACAACACCGCAACGAACAATTGATTGAAACTTGTTCGATTTGTAATTGCCGGGAACTCCAAATATGGACTGCCCGCCGGGAATTTTCCGGACCGAGACGTACGGAGGAGACGTATGGACTACCGCCCCGAAGAGGAGGTATTGGAGAAATTTTATGGGCCGATAGATGGGGTAATACCACCCCATTACCCTGAAACGTACCGGAATCTTCTAAATTTATACTGCGTGGGTATATCACAGCAAGAAGCATCGTACGTGTACCACCAAAATAGGATATGCCGGACATGTTATGGCCGCCTAACTCCAAGAGAGCACTGGTACTACGAGCAAGGGGGCTGGCACATCGTGTGTCAGCTGAACCCGGCCCAGACCTACTCCAAATGCCAAGACTGCGGTCGGCAACTAGGAAGGGTCCGTCAGGCATGGGAGTGCACGGAATGCATCGAAGAGCACTTCGAAATGAACGTGGACGAGTGGTGGCTGATCCACACTGGCTACGCCCAAGAAGTAGTGACCCGATGGTGACAAGCGCACCCACACCATGTACACATTTTTTTTCTTCTCTTCTCATTACATTTGGATCCTTCAGTGCAGGAATATTAGCAGTCCTTATAATCCTCAAATTTGTAAAGGTGTCATGTCCGGTGGTTCACGCGACTAAGGGCTCCAGAGTAATACTAAACCGTAATGGATACAGCAAAATCTGGGATAAGCCATTCTCTCTTAGTAAAAAAGAAGATTGCGAGATTTATGGTGGCGGAGCATTAGTCGTTGAAGAGGCTAAGGTTGGCGAGATATTATGCGTCGTAAGTCCGATCCGTAATGTGGTCCAGTTTCTTATAGTCACTGTTGCCGGAAACGAACATGAAACGAGACCTGGGGCTGTGTTCTACAGCCTTAGGCCGATAGAAACAGATGAACATTTCACGAAATGGACACCTAGTAGTTGGGTTGGGGTAGCTGGCATGTCTGGATGCCCCATTTTCAATACTAGAGGGCGAATGGTGTCGCTTTACGGATTGGGCCGAATAGAATCGCAGTCAATCATGGTCCCAGCAGACAGAGGCAGTGAACGTCCGGTGGTTCGACCGCCAACGAATAAACCCTCAGATGAAGAATTATTATGAATTATTATGGACATCCGATGATGTCGCGCGAGGAGAAGTGAAAATAGGATTAAGATGTATGTTAAAAATTCTACGCAGTAAGGTAGCACGAGAAACGACTCCAACTTATCTTCCTGTAAGACACGCAGATGAAGATCAGTTTACACCCTGAGAACAAACAGGAAAGGTGTCCAATTATGCCAAATTATAAGAAAAGAAGCCGACTTCATGGTAAAAAGATCCTGTCGGCATACAGCTGACTAGTCAGGAGACATCAAGAAGATAAAAAGATGCAAGGTAGAGACTCCTGTGCCAGCATCTTTGAAAAACAAAGGACTGTCCATCTTATAAAAAGGGGGACCAACTCCTCAAATTCAGTTATAAACAGTCAGTCAGTGAGACAGTCGTGAACAATCAGTTATTCAGTCATAGTCAATAGTCCAGTAGTCTCTTTTGAAGTTAAAATAGTTCGTTCAGTTGTTTCGCGACAAACCGTTTCAAAGACCAGTGTCAGCAGTCGGAGTATATTGTAACCGAATGCGAACCCGTGATCACGGTAATATTAATATTATTATTATTATAATCAAACTATTTGTAAGCACTCCAGTTTATGCGCTATATAAACCATATTTGTAAAATCAAATTTGTAATCTCTGATTCAGAACCACACTTTAAATAAATCAATAATTTTGTTGTTTTCAAAATAAGGGTACAAAGTTATTTAAACGATCCTCAATTTCCCGAACCATAGCCGGTGTATGCAGGTACACTCTCCCCCACGAGAGAATAGTACCGCGAGAGAACCGATTTTCGTCCGTCGCTGCGCATCTTCGCCCTGATTGGTCCCTTCCCAATGCACAGCGCATGCGCGCATTAACGCCACGCGATCCGCACAAAAACAGATTATTATTAATCTGTACAAAAGCGTGATAGCGGAAAACCCGGGGATAAAATATAAGTCGCTGATTTTAAAGCTTGTCCAAAAGACAGGCATTGGTAGAGTCACCGTCACCAAAACCCTGGCGGAATACAAATCTACGGGCAAAGTGACGTCGCCAAATAAAAAAAAGCGGCGCCTAAATATTTTGGAAAAAACTTCGGAAGCCGACATAATGGCGATAAGGAGAAAAGTCCACAGCTTCTGGCTAAATCGAGAGTTACCAACTCTAAAAAAAATTGTAGCTGATGTGAACAGCAACGAGAATTTGCCGTCATTTAGCGAAACTACCCTCCATCGACTATTGCATCGTATGGAATTTAAATTTATTCAGCGAAAACGCAACAGCGCCCTCATCGATCAACCCCATATCATCTCCTGGCGGCAAAAGTAAGTGACAATCTACATTCAAAAATGTTTTTTTCCAAAAACTCAGTTTCTATCCTCGTTTCTTACAAAAATTTATTTCTTACTACTTTGTAGGTACCTCGAACACATCGAAAGTTTTCGTTCGGAAGGGCGGTCTATTTACTACCTGGACGAGACATGGATCAACGCCGGCGATTGCAAGTCCCGGCAGTGGACAGACACCAGCGTTACGCTCCGGGTACAAACGGGTTTGTGCTCCCCTGCTCTAAAGAACAAATTCGGTCGTTCAAAATAGGCAGAATTTTTCATCAAAATAGACAGTTTTTTGCGAATATCTCGGAAAATAAAGAGGCCGCCGCACAGTGCGGACAAATGGCCTGTTTTCGGGCACTTCTCGTAATTTGGTTATTAATGTATATATTAATGTATATACAGAGTGGTTGGTAACTGGTGGTACAAGCGGAAAGGGGGTGATTCTACGCGAAAAAAGAAGTCGAAAATATAGAATAAGAATTTTTCGTTTGAGGCTTTGTTTTCGAGAACATTGAGTTTGAAAATGCAGCCAATGTGCGTGTTATTCGATAGGAATTGTCTGCTACGTCTGACCATGACCTACCAATTCTACTTCCTACGCATACTAAAGCACGCGAACCCGGCGGATCTTTAAATTCGATTTTCTCGAAAACAAAGCCTCAAACGAAAAATTTTTATTCTATATTTTCGACTTCTTTTTTCGCGTAGAATCATCCCCTTTCCGCTTGTACCACCAGTTACCAACCACCCTGTATATAAGGCGCTAAAACTCAAGGAAACGTTAAGAATATATTTCGCAGATGTTATAAGGGAATAGCAATCCCTAAGACCCGTATCCTATAAATTCCAAATTCAAGAAAACAAGATCTATTCAAATTAAAACATTGACAAAGAAATAATGAGAAAATACCTGCGAAATAACTTCTTAACGACTTCGAATACATTTTAACAATGTTATAACTCCGGAAACCACTACTATGGACCACCCGTTAAATATATTTAAAGACTTTAACTATGCAGTAAATTAGCGCGGAAAACCATCAACAGATAAGGAGAAGACTCCAACTTATCTTCTTGCAAGACACGCAGATGAAGATCGGTTTACACCCTGACAACCAACAGGAAAAGTGTAATGTTACTTACATTGAAGATCCATTCCTCATCAGGTGGAAACCGAGATGGTGACTGCATCCGTTGGCGAGCCTCACCCACTTGAAAACACTGAAAATAAATAATAACATGTATTCAACGGCAGAAGGTAAAGTTTTCAAGCTACTACACGCCGTAAGGAAAATAAATTGTAGAGACGACCTGAGAATAAATGAAGAAAACGTTTGCGGTACAGTTAGAAATTGTCTCTACCTGAAATATTTACACTTGTGAAGACCATTCAATGTTTATGAACTCAATGGATACATATATAGAAACAACTTATAGTGATCATGCATAAATTACTTCTGTGAAAGTGGGAGAACATCGACTCGATAATTTCATAGGGTGGATAATAAAAGTCTCCTTGTGAATTTTAACCAAAGAACCTTCCCCCGCCCTAAAGATCAAATTCGGTTATTCAAAATAGGCAGAATTTTTCATCAAAATAGACAGTTTTTTGCGAATATCTCGGAAAATAAAGAGACCGCCGCACAGTGTTGCCGAGGCGGCAAAAAATCCTTTTTATAAATTTTCGATTTTTATAAAAAAAAAATTATTTTTGTATAGCCTAATAGTGCGTGCATGATGTGCCAAAGTCAGATTTAAAAAAAAAATTTTTACGGAGATATACGCATGGTAAATAACCATTTCCTCGCTCCTGGGAATTCATCAGTTTTCAGTGCGATAGATATGTAATTAATCCGCCCATAATTGAATACTTAGGGGTCTACAAATCATATGGGTTATTGCAAATGGTTTCAACTATTGAATGGCAAAAAAAATTTTCCAAAAAAAGTTGTTTAACATTAAGTAATATGGACTAATCTGAAGCCCCTTTGTGTTACGCTCATTTTTTCTTTATGGAGGAATACAAAAAATCCTTTGAATACCTTCGATCTGGAACTAATCGTTTTGGCAAGTTATAATATTGATCTAGCTTTGTGCAAAATATTTTAAGAGATACTTCGAGATGCTTTCGCCGCAATTTAAGTTTAAATATCAACTTTCGGAATTTCCGAGAATGAATCGCGCGGATGTCACGATTATTTGATGTTTCAGGTGAAATTTTTAAGGGATACAAATCAGTTAATAAAAAAACTTGTGACATCCATACATATAAAAAAATATTTAATAACAATTGTTTTATCTTACATAAATTATCTTTATAGCGTTCATTGGAGCACTACCAAAAAATACCTGTTGCATTTTTGCGACAGTGGTCCAGTGAACGAAATCTTTGTTTATTTAACATAAAAAATTGTTATTGAATATTTTTTTATATGTATCTGAATTATTTCAATAATTTATTGTTAAGATAATATATTTATTATTTGAATTATCATTTCGATAGTTCACTGATAAAATAATTGTTTAAATAAATAAATATTTACAATTTGTTTCTATATTCATTATTTGAATTGTTATTTCAATTATTTATTGTTAAAATAACTTATTAAATAAATAAATTTTCACAATATGTTTCTATATTCATTATTTGAATTATTTCAATAATTTATTGTTCAAATAACTGTTTAGACAATGTACACGTATTTACATAATTAATATAGGAATACATTTCTATAGAGTTGTCACGTTCCCACGCAGTTGTGCACGGAACGTAACGGTATCTAGAAACCGCTCTGCAGCACAGTTAGTTCCACCACCCGCCACCAGATGGCCACCGACCTCAATCACTCTCTCACTGCTAAAAATGTCCAACCACCCGCATAATTACCCCCGACAAAAAACCGAATCTTTGGAAAAATACTCCACAAGCATAAGCTTTTAGTAAAATCCCCAGCTGATAGTGAAAGACGGTGCGTGTCTCTTGCACGTCCAGAACTAAGACGCTGCTCCCCCCCCCCCCCCGCATATCCTAAGCGAAGTCGGTGCGTGTCTCTAGCATGTCGGAGCCTAGGATATTCTTCACCCTTTTTATTAACCCTTTCCCCCCTAGTAGTAGAACTTAATTACGCGTTATATATTACCCTCTCTAGTCTTAAGTTATAAATTAGTAAAACAGTTTAAAACACCCTGTGTTCGTGTTATCAGGCCAACATACATGTACATACATTTACCTTTTTTTTTGAATAAATTATCTATTTACCAGATATCTAAAAACCTTATTTATCGACCTTCACCCGTTATGACGGTTTTTCCCCTCTCCACAACGAAATTGCGAATCATCCGCCTAATAGAATAGGATTGCCGCTCTCCTCAGAGCCGGAACTGGGGTTTGGCGAAGGTGGCACCTGCCACGGGCGCAACGGTCATAGGGGCGCAACGCACGCAGGTCTCGTGGGGGCGCTATGCCAAATTTTTTATTTACATGTACCGGAAAGGCGCGAATTTTTATTGGGTCCCGAGCGTCCGAGATTCCGAGGCCACGCGCCGCCCGCGCGCCGAGGCCGGCTCCCGTCCTAACGCCCAAGTCCAAGAAAGCCGTAGCGCCGCGCGCTGGTCTTCGGTTGGTCGTTCGGCGGGAAAACGCGAACGAGCGCGTAACGCGTAAGGGCGCGAGAAAGAAAACAAAAGATGATTTCCACGATACCGCAGCTGTCACGCGGGCGACGACTGGACGGAGCACTGGCGACGCAGGGAAGCGCGTAACGGCGCGAGGAAGAAAACAAAAGATGATTTGCACGATTGTACCGCAGTCGCCACGAGGACGACGACTGCCCGGAGCATCGGCGACGCAGGAATATAGTGTGAATTCACATAATACTTAGTCTGACATATGCAAAGGGCCTAGCCGAATAAGATGGTCAAAACTGCCCTTAGACGTTTTTCAATAATTAATGAACCATTCGAAAGCTGACCAAGAAAAACCCCTCTGAGCCAAATTTCAACCCCCTATCTTGCTCGTGAGGGTAGTTACAGGGTAAATTAGATTTTGAGCTTTTCCGTGCATTTTCCGCACTCTGATGCTTCCCAAAATTCTGAAAAAAATGTGACATATTTTGGACCCTAAGGCGGATTTTTGAGAATTTTTTCCGATTTTTTGGATGCAAACTGTGGTCGTAAAAAATGAAAAACCTCAAAAAAATCGGAAAAATGCAGGTTTCTCAAAAATATGAAAACATGCTATTGAGCTGTTTAGTGCCCCCATAAAGTACCATAACAGGCAGTGTCCTCAATTTTTTTTAGATTTTTCTTGTGGGCACTTTTTGTCCAGACAAGAAAAACCGAATTTTTTCGACGTTTCTGCTATTAGGAGGAAAGTTACACTTGTTGATTTTATCGCAAGTATATATTAAGTCATTTTTAACGTTATTACATTGAAACAAGTAAGTGTTTGACCTCAGAAATATGTTTTAAGAGAAAAATAAATTCTATTTCGTGCGATATATACCAGAATGTTCGCAACGTTTACAACGTCGCCGGTTGGCCGAGCAGTCAAGGTGTTACACATGAAGAAGAAAAAGCGAGTGAACCATGTGAAACAACAAAAAGTGTTAAAAAGACAGCGGAAAAGGTGCTCCACGCACTGACAGCGCATCGCACCATCACGAGTCTAGACTCGCTTTCCAATGAAGCATTTGCACTTCATATCAAAAGTGCAATAATGAAAAAGAACGCGAAAAGACTAAACCCGACGCCAAAAATCTCCAACATTCTAAGGACCAAGGACAAGGAACCATCACCAGTGCCAACCAATTCATCGAAACCGGAGGAGAAGAAAATGGAAACCCTTCCATCATACGAGGAGCTGCTGAGCTCAAACAGGAACCTCCTCATAATTGTGGAAAAATTGTCGTTGCAATTAAAGGAAGCAACAGACAAATTGCACACCGCCGAAGCCAGGAAATTCATCACACCGGAGCCCATGGACGCGAGCAGAACCGACCTGGAAACCATCACCAAGGAGGACAATGGGACCTGGATGAAGGTCCCCTCATCGAGGGAAAAAGGAAAACCGACCGTGACCACGACACCGCTGAAGCGACCGGCAGAAGACAAGCCGGACCCAAACAACCCCAACCCAGGAAACAAGCGACCAGCCAACAATAAGCCGGGCACCGGCATCCCCCAGCCAAGGCCGAAACAATCCCCGCCCAGCGTAAACACCGACCAGAGACAAAAGACAGGTACAGACACGCATAAAACACATTTCGGACAATCCAAAACCCTCACGGACGCAAAAACTACCGACAATACGAACAGACAAAAACCCCCACCGATCATTTTACACACAGACTCTAACAAAGAGATAGTAAATTCACTTAAACAATCAGTTAAAGACTTCCATATCAAAAGAATAAACAACAACAAGCAAATCTTGCAAACGAACACAATAGAGAATCACAAAATAGCTTGCGACATCATAAAAAAGAATAACATCAAATTCTTTACGTATACACCAAAATCCGAAAAAAATATAACAGTTTTGTTGAAAAACCTAGAGGGCCACTTTGAAACTCAGGAAGTATTAGAAGCTCTTCAAGCTAAACAAGTAGACCAACTAAAATTCGTTGCAGTCAAAAAATTCATTACCAAACGCGCCGCAGAAAACAACCGTGTACTACCCATATTCATTGTCCAAATATCGCCTGACAGTAACGTAAACAACCTAAGACAGATACAGACAGTCCTTTACAACGCGATCAAATGGGAAAAGATCAGAAAAAAGGACCGCATCCAATGCAAGAGATGCCAGAGAATAGGACACGTGGCTTCTAACTGCAATTTAGACTACCGTTGTGTCAAATGCAACGTACCCCACAACCCGGGTGAATGCCCACGCTCCGCCGAACCGTCAGGTAGCCAGGACTCTGCAGGCCCCTACTGCATAAATTGCAAAAGTTTCGGACATCCAGCCTCTTACAGGGGATGCCCAAAAATCAAAGAGATAAAGTTAAAGATTGAAGAAAAAAAAGTTAGCGACGAAAGAAAAATTAGAGAAAAGCCAACAAGCAAAAAATAGATTTATCAAACCCGGTGTTTCGTTTAGTTCGCTTTTAAAAGAAAGCAGCACCCCGAAGCCACCCACCCCCGAACCAAAGAAAACAGAAAATACACCGCTTACAGACCAAAACCCATCATTATTAGACCAAATTAAAAGAACAATAGAGTCCGCTGTTAACATTCAAATGTCCCGATTCCTCGAGCAATTAGAATCTAACAGTAACAAAATCAATCTCATCGCCCATGCACTAGACCTCGAATTTTAACATTCAATTCCTCCACGACCAACTACACACGGCAAAACAATGCGGAGAAACTTCGATGCAATAGACTTAAAATCACCGAAATTAACGTAAATTCACTAATATCGTAAGAAAGAAGGGCATCTCTTGCAGAGTATCTAGCGTCCAACGATCCGGATGTGGTCCTTCTTTGTGAAACTAAGTTAAGTCCTAGACATGTAATTAGGTTTAAAAATTATACATTCCTAAGAAACGACCGAGCCAATGCTAAACAGGCTGGGGGAACAGGCATCCTAGTCAGAAATAATATTAAATTCAAGTCCATCCAGCGGGGCGGCGTAGAGAATGCCACCTTCGAAGCCACCACAATCAAGATAAAGTTCCAAAATAATAATAACTTATTTATAATCTCTGGATACGCGACTAGTAGCTGCAAAAAAGAATTCATGGCCGAACTACAATCATTATTTGAACAACTCGAATTACAGAAAAACAATAATTACTACCTCCTCGCGGGCGATTTAAACGCCAAACACTCCGCGTGGAGCAACCCCATCAATAACCATAGAGGCGTAGCTCTTCTGAATTGGATATCGCGCAACGAGATAACTTACCGAATCTCCCTACTTCACACATTAACACCATCCTTCCCCAAAAGTGGTGCCTTCATAGACATTTGCATAGCCGACAACAGGCTACAATTTCACGACACACCCGTACATAACAGACTCGACTCCACCGACTATGACAGCGACCATAAAGCAGTAAAAATAACAATATCCATACGTACCCACGACTACCTGGAAATAGACGAAGCAACCCCCAATATAAAATATAATTACTATAAAGCCGACTGGACAGAATTCTCCTCACATTTAGAACAAAACGGTAAAATAGACATGCCGAATAATAGAAACCTTACAATAGACGAAATCGACAAATACATTGAACAACTCAACACAAATATCACACAAGCAATAGACGTAGCAGTACCGCAAACCAACACCAACTTCGACTCAACAGACAGATACATTACGACAAAAATAATAAAATTAAGAAAACGAAAAAGCCACTTACTGACACTGTTAAACAGACTAACAAGATTCTCAAATTACACTAGTGCACACGACATTACTATAGCCACACTCAAACAACTTCTAAAAACCACAAGATATGAAATCAAAAAAGCCTTCCAAAATTCGACAAGTGATTACTGGAAACACAGAATCTCTCAAATCTCCACGCAAAAATCCAACGAGCTCTTTCCATCCATTAACAATATCTTCCGACCGAAACACAAAAACAACATAGACACCCTAAAGATTCCCAACACGAAAACAGATATAATAAACGCCAACATAAACCGAAACAACGTACAGACAGACGAAAAGAACAACTATCTAATCACAGACACACAAGACAAGCTAAACGTATTAGGGGCATATTTCGAAGCGGCTCACACACAGAACTCGCACATGGGCAAACACGAACTAACAAACATAATTCAACAGAAAGTACAAAAAATACGAACCGAACTGGACGAAGACGTACGTAACAACAAAACAGTATGCACCTTCCATGACGAAAATACCGCATCAAATCCGAACACAGACATAATCCCAACAAATTTCTTCACCTCCTACTTCAAATTACAAGATACATTCAAACACCTGAATAATAAAAAATCCTCCAGTTTCGATAGTATACCTAACACAGCACTAAAAAGGCTACCCCTTCGGTATATATACTACTACGCAGTAATATTCAATAACTGCCTAAACCGCGCTTACTTTCCCATAGCCTGGAAAACAGCGAAAGTGGTGGCTTTGAAGAAAAAAGGTAAAGATGGTGCCGAACCGACCAGCTACCGACCCATCAGTCTCTTGCCCAATATAAGCAAAATATTCGAAACCACCATCAACAACTCACTAAACACATTTTGCATAGACAATAGTATCATCCCCGAAACACAATTCGGCTTCAGATTCAAACATTCTACCATCCACGCTATAACAAAGTTTACCTCCGACATATGTTGGGCAAGAAACGCAGGTGACTGTGTCGGGGCGGTATTCATCGACCTTGAAAAAGCATTCGATACAGTCTGGCTGGATGGACTCTTCTTCAAAATGCTGAAGAAAAATTTTCCCCCTCACTTGATTAAAATGCTATTGAACATGTTACACGGAAAATCGTTTCGTGTAACAGAGGGGACCAACACCTCCACGAAAATATTTAACATAAAAAACGGCCTACAACAAGGCACCGTCAATTCCCCAATCCTGTTTAGCATATACATAAGCGATCTCTTACAAATGTACGGCTTAAATAGCGAACCACACAAAAAAGCAATAGCTTTTGCAGATGACCTATTAATATACGTCAACAACAACAAACCTTCGGTAATACAGAAACAGTTACAAGAAACATTTGATAAAATCCAAGACTATTTTCATACATGGAAACTTAAAATTAACGTCAATAAATGCGAAACAATACTTTTCCGACCTTACATCTCCACAATCTCCGATGCCAATTATGACGTCAGAAAATACTCCAAAGATTTTCACTTGCATGACTCCAACAATAAGTCAGTAAAAATCCCCCATAAAAACGTGGTTCGCTACCTAGGCGTACATCTAGACTTTAAACTGAACTACAACAACCACATAGACATACAGATAGACAAAACACAGAAAGCCTTCCTAGCAAACAAGAGACTTTTCTATTGTAAAGACCTGAACACGAATGTTAAAATCCTGTGCTACAAGCTCCTAGTACGACCGATACTAACATACGGCGCACCAATATGGTACAACATAAGCGCAAGTACCATGGAAAAGCTTAGACTCCTCGAAAGAAAATGCCTAAGAGCATGCCTCAACAAATATAGAACACCGGAATCCAACTACACGAAACTGTACAGTAACCATAGACTTTACGAAATGGCAAAAATACCCAGAATAGACATATTCACACTGAAACTCATTCGCAACCACTGGGCCAACATTCCCAACATATTAGAAAATAGCCACATATATCCATCAGCCTACCCCTACCCACAATACCACGAATCAACTAGACATACAGGATATACACCCCCAGAATCATTCATACACTTCGACAGCAACGGACTCATACAAGACAACTACAAACAACCGATCATATATCATTACAATAGAAAAACATACGACAAAAGACTACTCTACGACAGTAACACCACCTTCGACCATCCAGAAATGCGCTTTAGATATAAGTTAACAAAATACGACAAAGAGATCGCCGCGAAGGAAGACCCAGAGAAGTTCTGGTGGTTCCAAACCTAGATAAGTAATAACCAACCATAAGTAATAGTAACAAATATTAAAACAGCGTCCCGTCCTCGATAGTATAGTGGTCAGTATCCCCAGTTGCTCATCAACCCTCGTAGGAGTCGGACGTGCCCTTACGACCGCTCCGCAGGTATACCGAGTAACCCCCACAAACAACGCCGCCGAAAACCCACGCATACACAGTGTACAGTGTTCGCTCGCCACTAAAGTATCCGCGTACAGCGCGTGTGAATATATCGCAGTTTGAATAATTTATAATTTACAGTTTGTTCAATCAGTGATGAAAATACGTGCAAAGTTAAAATAGAAAGTGAAGAAAATCAACAAGGGGGTTTTCCCCCTAGTCACGTCTCACAAGAAAATCAAGCCAACAAAATCGATGACTTGATAAGATTCGTAAAGAAAACGAACACGTTCCCAGACGAGAGTGGAGCACTGCTGACACATGTCAACAAAGTGCTCAAAACAAACGACAACGTCAAACGGCTAAACCTCAAGCCGAATTTAAACAAACGCAAGAACGCAGGTCCAACAGCAACAATGGGAAAACCAAAAGTGCAGACACCTTCTAAACTTCAAACCACACCAAGACAATCCGAAACGGAAAAACTCTCGTACGAAGAACTGATCAAAATGATCGCAAATCTAAATAAAACCATTGAAAACCTAACGAAACAACTGGAGGAAGAGCGAAAGCCAAAAATCATCGCGGAACCAGGCCCATCGAAGAATGTTAAAGGACCGACACCGACCGAGAAGACACCATCTCAAGAAACCAAGTTCATCCCAGCGCCAGGTCACCCTCCAGCAAATAAACAATGGACAGAGGTCTCTTCACAGAAGCGAAAAAACAGCCTGCCAGCACCTCCCTCAATAACCAAGATGACAGGAAGTGGGACCATAATGGCCGATCCGAAGACAGTGCAGGCGCCAGCTCCACACCCGTCCATAAAGAAGCCACGATTCGATAACCAGGTGACGCAATCACACCAAATTCCAAAAATTTCGAAGCCCCCACCAATAATTATCTATTCCGCCCCAGTCAAAACAACCCTAGAAATAATGAAAAACGTAGAGAAAAACTTTGCAATTAAAAAAATTAATGATAACAAACACATCATTCATACATCTAGCTTAGAGTCATTCAAATTAGCTTGCAATACTTTAAAATCAAATAACGTAGAATACTTCACCTACACCCCCAAACAGGAAAAACCTATCACAGTCTTGCTGAAAAATCTAGAAGGAGACTTTGATACAGAAATAGTCCTTGAAGACCTCAAAAACAAAAATGTTGAAAACATAGAATTCATATCAGTCAGAAAATTCAATACACAACGCTCATTAAAGGAAGGGAGAAACCTCCCCATCTACATAGTCCAAATCTCCCAAAACAGTTCAATAAACAACCTTAAAAACATAAAGACAGTCCTTCACTCCATAATATCTTGGGAAAAACTAATTAAAAAAGATCGTATTCAATGCAAAAGATGCCAACGTATAGGCCACGTTGCATTAAATTGCAATCTAAACTATAGATGCGTAAAATGCAATACGCCCCATAATCCAGGAGAGTGCCCGCGATCAAAAATAGACATAACCGCGGATACCGAGGAGTCAAAACCATACTGCACGAATTGCAAACAATTCGGACACCCCGCGTCATACAGAGGATGTCCGAAATTAAAAGAAATCAAGCAAAAAATAGAAGAACGTAGACTCCAATCAAAATCAGTCGCACAGAATAAAATAAAATCCTACAACAATATAGTTAAAAGCCACATATCCTATAGCTCCATAGCCGCAAACAAAGTACAACCAAACCCCCAATCCCAACAGATACAAACTATACAGACCCAACAAACTATCCCCATACGACCGCAACCACAGGAAACAAACGCGACACACCCCTCCCTACTCGAAGAAATCAGAAACGTAATCACGATCGCGATAAATTCACAAATATCCTCACTAAAAGAAAGCATCATCTCGAACGCTAATAAAATTAACATCATTGCAGAGGCCTTAGATATCAATTTCTAATTCAATGGCTCCCGATATCCGCGTAAACATAGCCAATAAATTAATTTTAAAAGAATTGCACATAGTCCAAATTAATGTAAACTCCATCATTACAAATGAACGAAGAGTCACTCTCCTGGATTTCCTTAATAAACACAAACCAGATGTAGCTTTACTTTCGGAAACAAAACTAAATCCAGTCCACAAATTGAGCTTCAAGGACTACATCTTTGTCAGACGCGATAGAACAAATGCTAAACAAGCAGGAGGTACGGGTATTTTAATCCGTAAGGATATTAAATTCAAAAACATCCAGCTAAACTGCATCAAAGACAGTACCTGTTTCGAATCTACAGTAGTAGAAATTAAATTTCAAAACAATTGCAAATTGTATCTCATCGCGAGTTATGCCACCAGCAGCTGTAAGAAAGAATTCATGATAGAGCTCAGAGCCCTTTTCGATTCTCTAGAATTATACAAAGCTAGCAATTTTTACCTGCTAGCAGGTGATCTTAATGCGAAACATCATGCCTGGGGAAATACCATAAACAATGCTCGAGGAGTCTCCTTAAACAAATGGCTTATAGAAAGCCAAATCACCTTCCGCGCAACCCTCCACAGTACCGCAATACCCTCGTTTCCGAAAAGCGGAGCCTTTATAGACCTCTGTATTTCGGACAATAGAATCAAATTCCACGACATACCTGGCCCCAACCTCCTACACTCGTCAAGATACGACAGCGACCATAGAGCCACCCTTATGACCATATCCATCCCAACAGCCGAACAGTTCATCTTTGACGAAACAACCCCGACCATAAAATACAATTACAATAAAGTAGACTGGGTAAAATACAAAACCTTCCTAACCGACAACGACGACACGGAAATCCCCGACAATAAAAACTTGACAACAAAAGAAATTGAAGAATATATCGAGAAACTGAATGACAACATCGTAAAAGCAATTGATATCGCAGTACCGAAAATAGACAATAACTTCAACTCGACGGACAAATACATCACACCCGAAATCAAACAACTCAGAGCCGATAAAAGTAAACTCATTACACAAATTCATAGATTAAAAGACCTCCGCAATTACACTTTCGCTAACGATCCTATAATAGACCATCTACAAAAAAGATTAAAACACACCAGACACGAAATTAAGAAAGCTTTTCAAAACTCGGTGAGCAACCATTGGAAAAAGAAAATTATTAAAATCTCCCTCAGACAACAAGAAGAACTTTTCCCGTCAATAAATAGCATATTCCGTCACAAAGAAAACAACGACATTGACACCTTAAAAATTCCCGCGTCAAACACCGCCATCCTTAGCAGAGCTGATCTGAATATCAATCTCCTCTCGACAGATTCCGACAAAATTCTAATAACGGACGAACAGAATAAATTAGACGTAATGGGAGCACACTTTGAGACAGTCCACTCCCAAAACAACAACATGGGCAAACCACAACTGTCCAACATAATCCACAAGAAAGTAGACGCACTACGTACAGACATACAGCAAGACATACTTAACGGTAGAACCTTATGTACATTCACAGACAACAACAAAGCCAGCAATCCCGAAGCTCCAGAAATCCCTCCCAACTACTTCACATCACCAATAGAACTACAATATACATTTCACAATCTCAATAATAAAAAATCCTCGAGCTTTGATGGTATCCCAAACATAGCATTAAAACACCTCCCCGGACGTTACCTATATTTCTATACAATTATTTTCAATAACTGCTTAAACTGCTATCACTTCCCAGCAACTTGGAAAACGGCCAAACTAATAAACATAAAAAAGAAAGACAAAGACAGCAGCGACCCCAATAGCTATAGGCCAATCAGTCTGCTCCCAAACATCAGCAAAGTCTTCGAAACACTTGTCAATAACGCAATAGTTGATTTTTGCAATTCCAAAGAAATTATCCCGGAATCTCAATTCGGCTTTCGCCATAAACATTCCACCGTTCACGCTATCACTAAATTCACTTCAGACATCTGCTGGGCCAGAAATGCAGGCGACTGCATAGGCGCCGTACTCATAGATCTAGAAAAAGCTTTTGATACAGTCTGGTTGGATGGACTCTTTTTTAAACTCCTTAAAAAAGAATTTCCAATTCATTTAATTAAAATCATCTGGAGCATGCTACATGACAAAAAATTCTACGTTACAAACGGCCATCTCAAATCAAACAAATGTTTCAACATCGATAACGGCCTACAACAAGGCACAGTCAATTCCCCTGTCTTGTTTAACATATTCATAAGCGATCTTCTCCAAATGTATGGCCTAAATAGCGACAACTCTAAAGGGGTAATAGCCTTCGCGGACGACCTACTAGTCTACGTGCGCGATAACAAAGTATCCAAAATCCAAACTGAATTGCAAGAAACCTTCGATAAAATCCAAGACTACTTTCACACCTGGAAACTGAAATTAAATATAAATAAATGCGAGACGATTCTCTTTAGACCATATATCTCAAAAATCTCTAACGCTAATTACGATGTGCAGAAACACTCAAAAAAATTTCACATTTTCGATAAATTCAATCCCAACGTCAAAATTCCCCACAAAGAGTTAGTTCGCTACCTAGGCATACATCTAGATTTTAAATTAAACTACAACTTCCACGTAGAAATCCAAATCGGCAAAGCACAAAAAGCATTCCTCTCCCTTAAAAGACTGTTTTATTCCAAAGATCTCGATAAATCCGTAAAAATTCTCTGTTACAAGCTCTTCATACGACCGATCCTGACCTACGGATGCCCCATCTGGTTCAACATCAGCGCGGGAACCATGGAGAGACTCCGAATCTTCGAACGGAAATGCATCAGAGCCTGCCTCAACAAATACCGGACACCGGAATCCAACTTCACCAAGATGATCAGCAACCACCGACTCTACGAAGAAGCCAAACTCATCCGGATCGACCTATTCATCCTAAAACTGATTAGGAACCATTGGGCCAGCACCCGCCAAATATCATCTAACAGCCTCATCTTTGCCGCCACATATCCGAACCCGATGTACTTCACAGAAACCATGAAAACTGGCTATACTCCTCCTGAATCTTTCACCTTTTTGGATAGTGAAGGCTATATTCAAAACTCGAACAATATACCATTAATATACCACGTCCATAGAAGAACATTTGACAAATACATCACATACAACACAAACATTCAGCGAGACGACCCAAACATGCGCTTTATTTATAAACTGTCTAGTGTAGATGTAAACGATAAACACCGACAAAACACAAAAAAATACTGGTGGTTATAACACCCCCCTCCCCATATATATACATTGTAACCCCAATCACATACATTGTTTATTTAAATAATCGCGCTAACTAACTAACATTTGTGACTCCTCGGTAGTATAGTGGTCAGTATCCCATCACATATAAAAATCTTCTCTTTCTCTTCCCCCCCCCCCCCCTAAATATAAAACCGATTGTACAGCTCTCGTGCCTAGCTGCGCACATATCCCATAGCCATAATCTAGATAAGTATATCTCATAAGATAATCATGTAATAGCAATAAGTGCACAAAAACAAACACTAGCGTTAAGACCGTGCGTGCTCCGAAAACGGAGCCTTTAGTCTCATAAGTGTATTATACCTTGTTATACTTTTTTTTGTGTTTAAGTTTATTGTACCAGCTGTATATATTGTATTTATTGGCACAATAAACACATTGTTACAAAAAAAAAAAAAAGTGGTCAGTATCCCCGCCTGTCACGCGGGAGACCGGGGTTCGATTCCCCGTCGGGGAGTGAAATTATATTTTTACAAATTATATTTTTACATATATGTTATCTAATCTTAAATGCTATATCAGATTATATTTTTAAATACCTTTAAATACCGTTAAGTAGTTTTTTAATTAAATTATATTACAAGCATAGTTATAGATATCATATAGGATCAACTCATTTCTAACCCATAAAAACCAAAGATTGTACAGTTTTTCCCAATCCGTGCCTTTCTGTACATATAAATATATATATAAGCGTCCCTAATTAAGTTAAGCCATACTTAGTATAAGCGTTAATAGTTGCAATAAGTGCAGTGTACATATAGATATAATCATAGTATTAAACCGTGCGTGCCCGGAACTCCGAGCCTTTAGTTTATATATTAAACATTTATATCTGTTATACTTTTTTTTGAGCGTTTAAGTTTATTGTACCGTTGTATATACTGTATTTATTTTGGCACAATAAACGCCCTGTTACAAAAAAAAAAAAAAAAGCAGTCAAGGTGTCGAACTACGGAGCGGAAACGCTGGGTTCGAATCCCGTCAAGGGTAAAGTTTTTTTTTCCATACATCATCTTTATTTTTTCAATTTTTTATTACATGGTTTATTCATGTGATTTTTAAAATATTTTTTTAATGTTTTAAAAATATTTAAGAAACATTTTTGAGTAAAATATATGTAAATATAGTTTTAGAGTATCTATCACTTCCTCGATTCTCTAATTGTATATGATCTTCATTACGGCCCTCTCTAACATTCTTAATATTAAAATTCATTAATCTGGTTTCTAAGCCTTGCGTCTTCATAAATTAGGGAGGAAATGAGAAGAATTCTGAATAAATAACGCGCAGCAAAGTATTGGTTTTTGTCAAATTGAAAGAAAAGGGCTACATACTATCACTATTTTTAAAGTGAGGTATCAGGTACAAATAAGCCTTAGCCATTCCTCTTTATTGTAACGTACATGAGGATGTATTTCCGTTTATAGTTACTTGATTGAAAACCATCATGAAGAGGGGAGACTTTTGTATTGTCGACAGAGGTTTTCGAGATGTTACATCTCATTTAACAGGTCTTGGTTTCAGAGTTCTCATGCCTGCTTTAAAAGGTAATCGATCTCAACTTTCGACGAAAGAGTCGAATTATTCCTGAAAAGTCACGAAAATTCATTGGGTTGTAGAGGCAATGTATAGTATACAAGGTCAAAAGTACCAGCTTCTACACAAACAAGTAGACAACGAAACCTTTCCAAAAATTGGATATAATTGGAACTGCAAAACGACTCCATTTCAAACAGTATCCTCAGTAGATACTCTGGATTTTCCGGAAATGACAGTAGATTTAAAAATTCTTTTCACGGAATCTTACCAATTTTCGCAAGCAATTTCTAATCTGGCGGAAATCGTGGACGAACACAATAATATAAATATTAATTTATTGCCTAATCCAAGAAAATAATATCATTAAATTCGAAGTCAAATCGGAGTAATATAAATAAAAGTTAGTTAAAAATGTTACCTCAATATTTTTTAAAAACATTTAAAAAATATTGTTAATATCACATGAATAAACTATATAAGAAATTGAAAAAATAAAGATGATGTATGGAAAAAAAACTTTACCCTCGACGGGATTAGAACCCAGCGTTTCCGCTCCGTAGTCCGACACCTTGACTGCTCGGCCAACCGGCGACGTTGTAAACGTTGCGAACATTCTGGTATATATCGCACGAAATAGAATTTATTTTTCTCTTAAAACATATTTCTGAGGTCAAACACTTACTTGTTTCAATGTAATAACGTTAAAAATGACTTAATATATACTTGCGATAAAATCAACAAGTGTAACTTTCCTCCTAATAGCAGAAACGTCGAAAAAATTCGGTTTTTCTTGTCTGGACAAAAAGTGCCCACAAGAAAAATCTAAAAAAAATTGAGGACACTGCCTGTTATGGTACTTTATGGGGGCACTAAACAGCTCAATAGCATGTTTTCATATTTTTGAGAAACCTGCATTTTTCCGATTTTTTAGAGGTTTTTCATTTTTTGCGACCACAGTTTGCATCCAAAAAATCGGAAAAAATTCTCAAAAATCCGCCTTAGGGTCCAAAATATGTCACATGTTTTTTCAGAATTTTGGGAAGCATCAGAGTGCGGAAAATGCACGGAAAAGCTCAAAATCTAATTTACCCTGTAACTACCCTCACGAGCAAGATAGGGGGTTGAAATTTGGCTCAGAGGGGTTTTTCTTGGTCAGCTTTCGAATGGTTCATTAATTATTGAAAAACGTCTAAGGGCAGTTTTGACCATCTTATTCGGCTAGGCCCTTTGCGTGCGATGCGTGCTGCGTTGGTCAGGCAACAAAACTCCCATGTAAGAGACTCAGGGAGAGACAGACACGACAGGTATGCGAGTTGATCCATTCTGATGTCTGTGGCCCTATGCCAGTGAATTCAATCGGTGGCAGTAAATATTTTATTACCTTTACCGATGACTTTTCTCGAAAAACAATTGTAAAGTGTATGAGAAGCAAGGACGAAGCTAAAGTTCACATTAAAGACTACATATCCAAGGTGGAGCGTGAACAAAATAAATAGGTCAAAAGGTTCAGAACAGACAATGGACTGGAATTCTGTAATAGAGAACTTGATGGATATTTCAGAGAGTTGGGTATACGGCACGAGCGGTCAAATGTGGAAACTCCGCAGATGAATGGCGTCGCAGAAAGGATAAACAGAACGTTACTGGACATGACCAGGTCAATGCTCGCTTCAGCCGGATTGTGACAGAAGTTTTGGGCCGAAGCGGTAACAACTGCGGCGTATATTAAAAATAGAGTGTGTCACACCGGGATCGATTATGAGGTACCACTGGCTGTATGGACTGGGAATAAGCCAAGCGTGTTGCACTTAAAAGTGTATGGTTGTTTAGCATACGCACGAGTTCCCAGACAAGGGAGAAATAAATTGGACAATCGAGCAGTGAAATGCATACTGGTAGGCTATAGTAATCGCACGAAAGGTTACAGATTGTGGTGTCCAACATTAGGAGATGTACTCACTGCCAAACATGTGCGGTTCGTCGAAGAGAAGATAGGGTCCGAATGGATATATAGGAAAAATGCACAAAGTTGGCGGTTCGACGAAGCCTGGTCGGAAACCGAGTCAGAGAATGAGAGCTGCTCCACGACTGCGAAGCGAGACGATGAGCAGAGCTCGTCGGAAAGGCCTGCACAAAATGGAGTAAGTAAGGAGATAGTGGGGGTCAACACTCCCAACACAACCAAAAAGGTGGGTAGGCCCAAAAGGGTCATTAGAAATCCATATGGGTGCAAAGGAAAACCGAAGACGTCCGTCAGCGAACATGATTCCGAAAGTAATAATGTCGAAAGGACATTGAGGCAAACTTTGTGGAAATAGTGGAACCACAGAACCTAACTGAGGCCTTGAACTCCCCGCAGGCAGAGGAGTGGAAGGATGTAATGCGAGACGAGATAAATAGCTTGGAAAGCAGGGAAACTTGGAGAATAACCGAGTTACCTAAAGGGAAAAAGGCTATCGGCAGTAAGTGGGTGTTTAAATTGAAAACCGATGCAAATGGCAAATTAGCGAGATACAAGGCAAGGTTAGTAGCCCAGGGATTCACGCAGAAGAGAGGAATTGATTACATAGAAACGTATTCGCCAGTTGCGAGTTTTTCTCTGATCAGAATACTACTAGCATTAGCAGCGGAATTCAATTGGTACACTAGGCACGTGGATATAAAATGTGCGTATTTGTACGGGGAGATGCAAGAGGAAATTTATATGAGAATCCCGTCATTGCACAAAAACGAGGCAGAAAAAATCGCAAGATTGCTACGTCCAATTTATGGTCTGAAACAGTCCGGGAGAAATTGGAACAGGGAACTGGATGACTTCCTAACCAAACGTGGGTTCCGGAGGTTGAAATCATCGTGCTGTACTTACCTTAGAGGACAGTGGACAACTATTATCGTGTACGTAGACGATTTATTTATATTTTCGAGCGAGTCAGAGTCGATAATGCAAGTCGTACACGAGTTATCGATAGCGTATCAACTGAAAGACCTTGGTGAGATGAGTCATGTACTAGGGGTGAAAATAGAAAGGAATCACAAAGGGGACATACACATGTCACAAAGACAATACATAGAGACGCTACTACAGAAATACAGCATAATGGAATGTCGTGGAGTGTCTACACCGTTGGATCCAGGAGTCCTTTTAACTATCAATGATGGACCAACTACCCAAGAAGAAAAGGATGCGATGGCGCAAACGCCATACAGGTGTCACGTCCGGTGGTTCGATCGCTCATGAATAAGACAAATAAAACTTCAAATAAAAATTATGCCACGCGAGGAGAGAAGAATAAATAAGATTAAGATAAGCCTTAAGATTCTAGGAAGTAAGACGGTGTCATGTCCGGTGATTCGACCGCTTAAGAATCAAACGAATAAAACTTCAGACAAAGAATTATTATGAACTATTGTTGAAACCCAATAATGTCACGCAAGGAGAAGGAAATAAATAGGATTAGGATAGGCGTTAAAATTTCTAGAAAATTAGATAGCGAACAAAACAATTCCAATTATCCTCCTGCGAGAGACGCAGCAAAGATCGATGTCACCCCGACAAATAAACAGAAAGTGTGTCCAGTTGCGCCAAGTTCCAAGAAGGCACACTAATCCCATGGTAAGAATGACGCGCATTAGATAAAAGATCAAATCAATATCCTATTGAAACAATGGACTGTCCATCCTATAAAAGGGAACCAATACTTCAAAGATCAATCATTCTGTCATAAAGTTTGGACCAGACCAGTCCGTCATTGAAGTGAAGTTCAAAGTTCAGTAAAGGTTTAAGGTTTAACAAAAGTTCAGTGTAAGTGGTGAATTGGAATTGACGACCTGCGGCTGCGATTATTGGAATTGGCGACCTGCGGCTGCGATTATTGGAATTGGCGACCCGCGGCTGCGATTATTGGACTTGCGATCTGCGACAACTACATTTGCGAAGCGATACTAACCGAGCGACTCGGTAAAAATTAACATTATTATTATACGAAATACTTGTAAGCTATCTAGTTTATGCGTTAACTACGCATAATCTCTATTTGTCAAATCATATTTAAAACATCTGATTCAGCATCTAACATTGAATAAATCAATAATTTTGTTTGTTTTTGGAAAATAAGAATACAAATTATTTAAACAATCCTCAATTTCCCGAACCGTAGCCGGTGAATGCAGGTAGGTTCAAAACTGCGTCCTATCTCATAAAAATCATAATCCGTCCTACCTGGGACGTAACACAGGGAACTAATTGGCTCACTGATGTTCTTAGCTTTATATATGTGGGATCCTCGACTCGTGGGTCCTACGAATTGTAGATCGGAGTGCATGTCTATGTTATCGGTATGAATGAAGGCGTGAAGAGTCGTGCGAGAGGTCGAGAAGCGAGTTTAGAGAGAGAGAGAGAGAGCGAGTTTTATAGTGAGAAAGCGATCGAGCGAGTTCATGTTGTTTAATTTTTGTTTTGCATAACCATATATATATTCTGTATCATTAAATGTTGTTGCTTTGATTTTCGTCTTTGATCCCTATGCACCGAAGATCCCTACAATCTTGGGGGCTCGTCCGTGTCTACGAAAATCCGTGAGTTGGGATATTCGTTCGTGTGAAAAGTGACAATTATTAGGGATCAAAGTGCACAATAGGGATTGAAAGCAAGAGTGACAGTCGTAATTGTGACGATGAGAGTTTGTGACTGGTATAATTGATTAGTGCGATTTATTGTGGGTTATTTTTGTTTGCGCAATGAGTTTACCGATGAGATCTGTAGGAATCTTGGGAAATGGGGAGATTAATCTCTTTGAAACACGTTGCTGAATATTAATATATTTAGAATAAATAACACTAACACGATTAACGCTGTTTCTCGCAAGGCAGTCGCAACTCTACTCTCCGCTCTTACCGAACATCCACGCTTTATATTCTTTCACCCTCTTGCATTCATCTCGCTTGCACTCTGTTTCTTGCATCCATCGCTTTCATTCTTAGAAATACACAAACTCTCCTATCACTTAGACCTAAACACTTTTCGTTCACACCTCTTCAGTCACTCGAGTTTTCCAAACATACCGGCGCCGAACCGTCGCAACATGATCCGGTCGCCCGCACGCACGCACGCACAATGAACCATTCATCCCACACTCGGCCGTCCTGACAAAAAATACCTGACCTCAGGTATCGGACCCTGTGTCATTGTCAAACTCATCCGCATCCGATTCGCTCAAGTCTTCATTATCGCATGCCCACAATTTTAAATGATCGGCCGCAGTTGAGGTAGTTAAAGGACCCTCGTGATCACCAATTCTTTCCACGACATAACGATCGTTCCGCAATTCTTTAATTATTTTATAAGGCCCTAAAAATTTATTAGCGAACTTCAGACCTGGGCCTTGCTGGGTTCGCTTTATCGCTACAATGTCGTTTAGAACGTATTTTGTCGCTTTCCTTCTCTTCCTATTGTAAGTTCTACGATTTTCTTCTTGAATTTTCTCGATATTTTCTTTTGCCTGGACGCGAATCTCATCCCGCCTATTGTGAAATTCGGCAACCCACTCTTTCTCTAGCAACTGTCTAATTTCATCATTTTCTCGCAACCTCGGGTGGGTCCCAAACAATATACGGAAAGGAGATGCGCCCACGCTTCGACATAGGGTGGTGTTCAAACATTTCTGCGCCGAGTCTAAATATCTAAACCATTCTTCACGCTTCGGATGAGACATTTTCGTAAGGACTGGTATTAAAATTCTATTTACGCGTTCCACTTGACCGTTCGCTCGCGGAATGCCTGTCGTTATCAGTTGATGGTCAATCCTTTCGTCTGTGCAGTAGTTTTTAAATTCTATAGATGTAAACGCCGATCCTCTATCTGAAACAATACGACGCGGATTACCAAAAACGGCTGATTGTTTCGCTAACCGAGTTATGGCTTCGCTTGCACTCGCTGCTTTGGTTGCATATAACCAAGTGAACTTTGAAAACCCGTCGATCACTACTAAAATGTGCTTATAATTTTTCTTTGTGGATGGTAGAGGCCCTAAATAATCTATATGGTATGTATCTAACGGCTGATCTCCTTTATCTAGAGAATTCAAAAGTCCCTCTTGTTTCCCGTGTTTTCTTTCCGCTAGAATACACGCTACACAATTGCTAATTACTTTCTCAATTTTCGGCACCGCATTAGGTATATAGTAATCTCGCTCGAGTAATGCCAACGTCTTCGCTACTGAGAAATGTCCTCTCGCATGCGTTTCGCGAATAATTTGCATTTCCATACTTTTGGGCATTACCAATAGCGATTCGTTGTTTTTTTCTCTAAACAATAACCCTGAATTAACATTGTAACCGCTGGCTTTACCCCGCTCCCCAAGTTCCAAAATTCTAACTATATTCGGATCTTTACGCTGCGCTTTTCGAAATCTAGCTGTAAGGGTATCCTCAGAAACCGTAAACAAACACGATGACACTGGAATACGACTCAATGCGTCGACGTGGCGCATGCTACTGCCTGCCCGATGTTCAATAGTGTAATTGAATTCTTCTAGCAATAGCGCCCACCTAGCAACGCGAACACAGAGGTCTTTTTTGTTCATCGTTAGTGTGAACGCTCTACAATCGGTTATTATTTTAAATGATATCCCAAGTAAATACACGCGAAATTTTCTGAGTGCCCTTATCACTGCCAATATTTCTAATTCGTAGCTACTATATTTCGATTCAGCCTCCGACGTCTTACCGCTAGCATAGTATACGGGGTGCAATTTCCCGTCACCACTATCACGTTGCATTAAAACAGCTCCGAAACCGAACATTGACGCGTCTGTATGCAACTCTGTCTCCGCATTGGTTTTGTATAATTGTAACACCGGTTTGTTACTCAAGATCGATTTCAATTGGTTAAACGCGATTTGTTCCTGATCACCAAAACGAAATTTAACATCAGCTTTAAGCAAACTTGAGAGTGGTCTCGCGATTATAGAATAGTGAGAAATGAATTTCCTAAAATATCCCGACAGTCCTAAAAAGCTCTGCACTTGTTTCACGGATTGTGGCTGTGGAAAACGCATAACGGCGGCTGTTTTTTCCTCAGATGGACGAACAGTGCCGTTTTCTATAATGTGTCCCAAAAATTCGACACGTGACTGTAAAAATCGACATTTTTTCCAGTTAATAATTAATCCTGCATTCGCGGCGGTGTCCAAAACCGTTTTCAGTCTAGCTAATCCTGACTCTGAATCTATAGACGGTACTATTATATCATCCATGTATGCTAACATTATGTTTTGTGATATTAATTGTTTAAACACATTATTAGAAAATTTCTGGAAAACCGCTGGTGAATTCGCTAATCCAAACGGCACGCGACAGAATTCATATTGCCCGTCAGGCGTTATAAAAGCGGTATATTTTCGACTAAGTTCTTCAACCTCTACATGAAAGAAACCGTTCTTCAAGTCTATTATGCTAAATAATTTCGAACCCTGTAACATATCTAGTTGATCCTCTATGAGCGGTAGAGGATAGCGGTCCCTGATCGTTTTCTTATTCACTTGTCTATAATCGACGCACAAGCGCTTCGTACCATCTTTCTTTTTGACTAACACTATAGGACTCGCAAAATCTGATAGAGACGGACGTATAATTTTCTCGTCTAACCACAAGCATACTTGTTTATTAACTTCTTCTCTGTCAATCGGTGGTAATCGCCTTGCACGCTGGTAAATCGGTTCTTCATCCGTAAGAATAATTTTCATGGACGATCGAGGTTCCGGATTTTTACACGGTTTATAGTTGCTTATCATTTTTTCTACCTCGCGACGATCTTCGCGATTTACAATATACGACGTGTCTACTTCCGAGGAGTCATACGCGACAATATTAAAAACTTCTGGAACGCTTTCCGCAGTTGGGATATTCTTATCCGCCTTAATTATAGAGACACGATTATTCTGAATTGAAACATTTACATTCCGCAAAAAGTCAGCGCCTATGATTAGAGCAGGTTGCATAAGCCGGTCGGCAACCACGTGAACCGTTATCGGATACAATTCTTTATCCACGATAATTTCGGTACTAAAAACGCCATACGTCTCGTTGCCGTCAGAGCCTACTCCGCGAAATCGTAAACCCGTTCGCTGTAATCGCGGCGCGCCTAATTCTGCATGTACCGACGCACGCATTAAACAAATATCGCTTCCCGTGTCAATTACCGCTATTATTTTACGCCCGTAAATTACCGTTTCTTTCTCGTACTTCGCTGACTGGTCCACGTTGTAACTGCTGCGGGTTGACGGCAGTTTTGTCGGACAACGGGCTGCAATGTGTCCGTACCCTCGGCATCCGAAACACTTGACGCCTTTTTCCCTGGTTGGGCAATCAAAGAGCTGGTGTCCCAGTAGCCCGCAGCTTGGGCATCTCCGTCCCGATGCACCTGACTGCAGATGTCCTTGGGGCTGGTACCTCCTGCTGTCTTCCTCTTTGACCGGGGGTCTTCTGCTGCTGTACTCGTCTTTGACCGGGGGTCTTCTGCTGCTGTATTCCTCCGCTGTATTCTTCGCAGCTGTTCTCTTTACAGCATCTCGACTGCTATAGCTCGCTCCTCCCAATGTTACTTTTTCAAACGCTTCCATCAAATCTGCTGGAGACGAAAATCTTTGAATGTGCGCTTGATTCCGAAGCGTACCATTCGGAATTCCCTCGATGATGAGGTCAACTATCTCGTCTTCTTCTATGGGCACATTATTCGCCAAAATCACTTTATGATGGAAGTACTCGCTGAAGGATTCATTTGGTTGCCACACACGCTCTTCGCACTTCCTTCGCCTGATGGTTTTGTTAACCCGTCGAAAAAACATTTCACGCATCCTGTCCATCAAATCGCGCGTGCTTAGCTCCAAGAATTCCGGCTTAGAATAAAACCATTCTAACGCTTTTCCACTTAATCTGCTGCCCATCAGCACCTTGCACATTTCGTCAGATAGGTTGTACGTAAGGGTCAGTAGACGCACCTGTTTTTCCCATCGTTCGAACTTTTCACCGTCGCCGTCAAAAAATGGAAGAAGCCCCGCAATCGTGGTAATGTTGATATTACCTACGATGCTATGTCCAAACGCTGGGGTGGGTGGAAAAAAAATAGGTTGTGGTGGGGTGTTTGATTCACGTTCCTGTAGCCGTTGTCGCATCGCTTCCAGTTCCCTCATTAATTGGGATTCCCTCGCAGTCATCTCTGTTTCGCCAGGAACTTTACTAGATCCGTTTGCGGGATTTTCCAAATCTTTTGTTGCTCCCATTATTCTGGCTATCAACTCGACTTTTGATCCGCTAGTGCGCAGATTTAGTTTTCTAAGTTGTTCCTTCAATTGTATCACTTTTAAATTACTCAGGTCCACTTCACTCATCGGCACGCACAAAGTTTGTAATGTCTCGCTAATTGTCAGTCGCTAAATCACTAATACAGTCGCTAAATCACTAATACAGTCACTAAGTCACTAATACAGTCGCTATTTGTTAACGCTAATATCACTGACTCTTTCAATCCCGGACGAGCCCCCAATTGTAGGAATCTTGGGAAATGGGGAGATTAATCTCTTTGAAACACGTTGCTGAATATTAATATATTTAGAATAAATAACACTAACACGATTAACGCTGTTTCTCGCAAGGCAGTCGCAACTCTACTCTCCGCTCTTACCGAACATCCACGCTTTATATTCTTTCACCCTCTTGCATTCATCTCGCTTGCACTCTGTTTCTTGCATCCATCGCTTTCATTCTTAGAAATACACAAACTCTCCTATCACTTAGACCTAAACACTTTTCGTTCACACCTCTTCAGTCACTCGAGTTTTCCAAACATACCGGCGCCGAACCGTCGCAACATGATCCGGTCGCCCGCACGCACGCACGCACAATGAACCATTCATCCCACAGATCTGCCAGTGACTTTTCCGTAGCAGAGTTGAAAGAAAAACTGCGGGCTATGGAACTGGGTACAACGGGTGTATAAGCCGAATTAATACACCGACTAATGGAAGCTGATCCATCGGGTAACTGGGCGAAGGACAGTGAAACCGAATCGTCAGGCCGCGAGGAAGATCGGCAGTTAGGAGAGGCAGGTACCCATCGTGTGAGTGAGATGGAGTGGGCTGACATGCAGCGGGAAATTGAACTTTGTCGGAGAGAGAAGAGATTGAAGGAAGACGAACTTAACCTGGCACGCAGAGAGATCGAATTTCTGAAAAATATGCAACAACTAAGAATCGGCGGCGATGGGCCGGCAGCTAATACATTTCGTCCGACAATACAAGACGAGATAACACCGCGTGTGACTGCATCAATGGTGGCGGAGATGTTAAATTATTTCGATGGCAACGTGGAAACATATGAAATGTGGGAAAAACAGGTGCGATTACTGAAGGCAACATATCGGGTGACGGATGAAATAATGAGGCTGGTTATTTCGTCACGTTTAAGAGGAAAAGCGTTCGAGTGGTTTCACTCAAAACCTGAATGCATCGCGATGCAAGTCGAAGAACTATTGAAAGGGTTACGAGAAATGTTTTACCGCGAACCAAACAGGATCCGGTTGCGGCAGGAGTTTGAACGGCGTATTTGGAGACGAGAGGAAGCATTTAGCCAATATATGCATGAGAAAGTGATTATGGCAAATCGTCTTAACATGAGTGACAGAGACGTTGTGGACTACGTTATCGAGGGAATCCCAGATTTCACATTAAGAAACATTGCCCGCGCTCAAAAACTGGAGACGAAGACATCATTGTTGGAGGCGTTCGAGGGGGTGTCGTTGTATGGGAAGTTCTTGCCGAGGACGTATGCATCATATGCGAGGGCCAAGGAAAATTCGTTTCAACCACGGAGAGCAGAGGAGAAGATATTCCGACCATGGAGGACGGAGGAGAAGACGCTTCAACCACCGAGGGAAGAAGAAAGGATGTACCGTCAACCCAGATTCGATGACAGAGCGTATGGACCGATGCGAGTGGAAGAGAGACCGTTGCGACCACCGAGGGAGAACGAGAGGTTTACGTCACCGAGAGGCGAGAGAAGGGAAGTACCCAGAAATGTCAATCGTTGCTTTAATTGCGGTATGGAAAATCATTACAGCACGAACTGTCCTTTAAAAAATCGCGGCACGAAGTGTTTTAAATGTCAGATGTTTGGCCACGTGGCAGCAAATTGTCCAAAGAAAGATGATGTGAATGCCATTTGTAATTTTTCAGAGTATACGCGCGAAAAATACTACAAGAATGTAAGGATGAATGGAGAGAGTTTAGCGGCATTAGTTGATACATACCGGTAGCGATTTGTCGGTAATGCGTGCATAACAGTACGTGAGAATAGGGTCGCCAGCATTAGTACGACGAGAAATTAAATTTTGCGGAATTGGATCCCAAGCTAATATGACGATAGGACAGTTCAACGCACGAATAGAGATCGATGGTAGTGAATATCCAATCAATATCTGGGTAATATCTGATACATTAATGCAGCATGATTTAATAATTGGCACAGATTTTTTGAACACTGTGGAGATAAATATCAAGGGGGGTGTAATTTCTATCCGTAGCGTTGAAAAATAACTCCAGTCTCAAGGTAATATACCCGAAATTTACAAAATTGATTGTATAGACGAAGCAAACAAGATTGATTTATCAGAAATTTCGAATACCAAGCATAGAAGCATCATTAACGATCTGATTAGAGATTATAAACCACTTAAAACACGGGAAACGGGTGTGAAAATGTCCATAATACTTAAAGATGACGAACCAGTTTATCAGAAGGCTAGACGTTTGTCCCCTTTTGAGAAAGGAGAAGTAGATAAACATATAAAGCAGTGGCTTTCCGACGATATCGTGCAGCCTTCTCTTTCTGATTACGCTAGCCCAGTGGTACTCGGTAAAAAGAAAGATGGTACAACCAGGCTTTGTGTAGATTATAGAAAACTGAATACGAAAATAATTAAAGATCGATACCCGTTGCCGTTGATCGATGACCAATTGGACGCTTTGCAAGGTTCACGAATTTTTACTACGTTAGATTTGAAGAATGGATTCTTTCACGTGCCTATAGATAAAGTTAGTAGGAAGTATACTGCTTTTATAGTACCGGATAGTCAGTATGAATTTTCTTATGTTCCATTTGGTTTATGTAATTCACCCGCAGTATTCCAGAAATTTATAAATGCTGTTTTTAAAGATTTGATTAACGAGAGAAAGGTTTTGACTTATATGGACGACCTAATTGTTCCCTAGTAGCACAAAATATTGTATACATATTCATACAATATTAAAAAGAGATACAATCTGTTTTTAATATTTAAATATACATATAACATTTATTCTACATTAAGAAACAAATATTCTTTTTGAAATATACAGGAAATATCTATTTCATGTTAGGAGAAAAATATTTTTTTCTAAATATAAAATGAATCTTTATTTAATATTAGAAATGGAATATTTTTTTCCTAATATACAGATAATATTTATTTCATATTATGAAAAGAATATTTTTTTCTCATTATAAAATGAATCTTTATTTAATATTAGAAATGGAATATTTTTTTCCTAATATACAGATAATATTTATTTCATATTATGAAAAGAATATTTTTTTCTCATTATAAAATGCATCTTTATTTAATATAAGAAATAGGATTTTTTTTTAAATATGCAGGAAATACTTTTCATGGAAAAATATTTCTTCCAGAATATGGAAGTCATACAACTTTCATATTACGAATGAAATATTGGTTTCAAATATAAAATAAATCTTTATTCAATACTGGAAGTAAAATGTTTACTTTTAATTTACTTTGAATTCGAGTGTGTCACTTAATCGACATACATTTATATTATAAGACATTACGAACTTTTTAATCTTATACAGTTCAATCACGTTGCGTGAGACATAAGAGTTATGATTAATTAATTAATTAATTAATGTTCTTCCTATGTGCGACAAAGTTGCACGAACAATAATCGTAACTCTTATGTCTTACGCAACGTGATTGAACTGTATAAGATTAAAAAGTTCGTAGCAACAGACTCCCCATAGTATTGGAACCTATTCGAGATCTTTCTCGGCTTTGTCTAAACAGAGTCTGGAGATTATACTCGCTGCGCTAGAAAATATAAACATTCGACTGCAGTCAAAGTATTTGGGAGAGGTCCTGGCCTTATTGCAGCGGAAATCATTCATTCTTTAGCGAGCAATCTGTGTTGGGACGCAACGTATACAATGTGAGACCCACGAATGTATCTCTAGAATGAATTTGACACCAAATCTCAAGACTTCGACCACCCGACTAGAAGAAATATATCAGTCTAAGTGTCGAAGGCTCTTGAGCTCGAAGCGACGGGACTCGTCCGATTTTTTGTACGACTTTCCGGCGCCATAACATTTACAGTTTAAGACAACGTCTGGACCATTTTCTAGATCTCACCCCCAATTTTCTCCCACTTTGCTTCATCACCTCCACCACAATTTTTGCGTTCTAGTCTTCAGTCTTCAGCCAGCTCTTACATAACGAACGGTTTGACTGCGGAACGCGACCTATATGTATACATAGTATAATTATAGTATAGAATAGTATAGAAAAGTTATTATAGTATAGAATAGTATAGAAAAGTTATTATAGTATAGAAATACGTAGCGTGCGTGTAGTGTAATAATACAAACGGATACCTCTCTACACCTGCATTTCATCGATCGCAGAAAAGGTAAGTACATTTATGTAATGTATAATAAATAAATAAATATATATATTTCATTTTCTAAAGACTTGCAATTAAAGTTTTGGTAAATGTTACGTTTAGGGGAGGCACCTTGGATGACATATGTTGTCAAGGTCAACATTCTGAACAACTTTTCTCTATACATCTATCCGTCGCTTGGACTTGGTTTGCGAAATAATTGCAAAAAACTTTCGTTAAATTTTGGTTACAAGTACAGTTTATTCTCGTACAATCTGTCACTGAACACTAATTGAAATATACAGAATCATATACAAGTTGTTTTGTGGTTAGTTTGGCGGTGAGGGCCGCCCGACTACGCTTACAATGTTCCACATTTTGATTTCGTACATGTGTTTTTATTTCACGCGTACGTTGCCAACCCAAATGACTTTTTTCCTTAATACTTGCTTCATTTCCACGCACATATTAGTCGTTTTTGCCTTCAATACTGAAAATAACTGTTGCATTTTTCAAACTTTTTTTGTTCATAACTTTTTAATTAAAAACGAGCAAAAAGGTGACCTTGACAACATATATCAAGGTCAAGGTCATCCGAGCTGCCACCCCTAAACGTAACATTTATCAAAGCTTTCAAAGATAGTTTTTCATATACCATTTATTTTGCAGTTACACAATTAAATTTCACAATGGCCGAAAAACGTTACAAAAAATATAAATTTATAAAGAAACAGATAGCTTTCAATCAGAGTCAGATGAGTCTTCATACCGAAGAAGAAAGTATAATCATGCCAAATAATTCGACAACAATTAATGACCCCGTCATATCCGATCAGAGTTCACAATTTGATCTTCAAATTACAAATAATAGGAGTAACACAAATTACATTACAGATGATACATCTACTGCTTTTAGAAATTTAAAATTAATTACCTTTTTAAAAACATGGTCCCTAGAAAATAAAATCAATCATACCCAACTAAACAATTTATTAAAAGGCTTGAAGGACTTTTTTCCTGATTATCAGATTCCACGCGATGCACGAACTATATTAAAGACTATGCGCTCATCAAGCAATATTACATCACTTATTAGCAAAAAGAATACGATAGCTCAATATTCATATTTAGGTATAAAGCCGCATTTATTTACTTTATTAGAAAATGAAAGTGTATTGACGGAGCTGAAAGAAACATTTATGTTTCAATTAATTTTTAATGTCGCTGGTATTCCACTTTCAAAAAGTTCAAATAAACAGTTTTGGCCCATTTTATGCAAAATAGTATTGAAACATTGTACGGTGCCCCCTTTTCCAATAGCAATATATTATGGCGATGCAAAACCTAATTCCTTGACTGATTATTTAAATGATTTTGTACATGAATTAAACGATATTTTAGAATATGGATTATTTTACGATGGTAATAATTTTAAAGTAACTGTTATATGTTTTACGTGTGATGCACCTGCGAGAGCATTTTTAAAAAATAATAAAGGACATACGGGTTACAAAGGTTGCGAAAGAAGTACAGAAACGGGTATATATTACAAAAAACGAATTGGTTATGTAAAACGTGACGCTAGCGCTCGAACGCATTCCCATTTTGAAAACTTTCACGACATTGCTCATCATCGAAATAATCAAAGAACACCTCTGTTAAATATAATTAAACTCGATATAATAAAACATTTTGCTCTAGATTATATGCATTTATGTTGCTTAGGGGTAATGAAAAAATTACTCGGTCATTGGTGCAAAATACAACTTGGAATTTCAGATAAAAATAAATTATCAAAGAGAATGACATCTTCAGCAAAATATGTACCCAGTGAATTTAATCGTAAATCGCGTCCCATATCGGAGCTACCTCGATTCAAAGCTACTGAGTTCCGACTATTCCTTTTATACTTGGGACCCATTCTGTTAAAACAAATTCTTCCAGATAATTATTATGATCACTTCTTGTTATTTCATGTCGCTATTAGAATTTTATTACATAATAAGTTATATCCAAACGCAGAGTGGTTAAATACAGCTCGGGGAATGTTATTTAAATTTGTTGACAATTGTCCTAGCCTTTATGGCAGAGAATTTTGTACATATAATATTCATAATTTAGTGCACATTTCAGACGACGTAGAAAATTTAAGATATTCTTTGGAGGAATTAAGTTGCTTTCCTTTTGAAAACTATTTAGGAAAGCTAGTAAGCATGCTACGTAGATGGAATAAACCTTTAGCACAAATAACAAATAGATTATCGGAAAATGGAATGCCTACAGTCACGGAAAATATTAATACACAAATAAGGATTACAATCAGCAATAACAGAAAAACAATACAACTTCCTTATTTTAAATTAAAAGCGTATGGATTTTGTGACCGTTATGTCTTTTTAAAAAATGGACATGTCCTACAAGTCACAGACATATTAGAAAACAGAATAGTTGGGAAATTATCAACAAACTTAAAAAATTTTTATAAACTCCCTATTAAATCCAAAATAATAGGATTATTTAAATTTGATAAATTCACTGATGAAATCTTGTCTTACGAACTAAATGAAATTTTGTACAAATCATTCGTAGTTAAATGCCATTCATATTTCGTAGCATGTGAACTGCTTCATCAGTATCACTAAATTTAAGTTTAATTACGTTATTTTAAAGTAAATATTAATTGAGGTATTTATAAATTTATATTTTTAAGGATTATTTTATATAATTTTTAAAATGTCGCCAACGAGAAAAGTATCCAAAATTCCAAAACACAATATATCCAAAAAGCGCATTATTTTCGAATCATCCGATTCATCTGATTCTTCGAAAGAAAGCCAACCAATTGAGCCATCGCAAATAGAAACACCAAGTAAGTCGGAAAATAGACAAAAATGCTAAATCTTTATTATAAATATCAAAATAGTAATCAATTATACATATAATAAGATAATAAACTTAAGGTGATAATAATACTTTGTGATATTCTCCACAGATGTACATAGTATAACAACAAATAAGGATGAGGGACAATTGACCGCATTAAGTCGGCAATATATCGAAATAAAATACGACGTAAAATTAATTTTAAATAAACTAGAGAATATTGAAAGATTATTAAATGTTAGAGTAACGGGTGGAAGCAGCCATGACGAATTAGATAATAATTTTCTAAATCAATTACCATTAGCGTCGGTAGTTGCCATCAACGATTTTGATACGATGATATCAGAACACACAGAAAAATTTAATTCGCTGGTTTGTATTTACTGTTGTTTGGTATGTGGTTCATATATATAATCTGTAATGTTGACATCAAATAAATAATGGCATATATTTTTCAGGTACAACTGTTATATTTAGTCGGTGGAGACACCAATAAAAAAATTATTTATAATATGCTTCGGAAAATTATGACAAATGAAGCAGCTACGAATTATTCCGGATAAGGAAAGAAGAAAAAATTATCATTTGTAAATTTAAAATTATATGATGCTGTAATGAGTAAGTAACTATAATTATTACTTTTATGTATTGCCACGAGCTATACGTAATACATATGTATGTATTTTGTTTCATTTTTAATTTCACAGCTGCCACAAGAAGAAGGCAAACTACAATTACGGAGGTGGAAATAAGACAATGCGTGTCTTTATTTTTAGCGACAGCCAAGTCAAGGCTGTAAGCTTATAAATATATATAAAATATATCTTTATTTCAAGCGTATTCAATAAAAGTTAAATTAATATGCCATCAAATCCGTATTCATTATTATATATGTATCATTTGTTCCTTTGCCTTTTTTCCCTAGCTTCTTTCGCTTTACTAAATTCAATTTTCAGAGAAAGTCATACTTTGATTATAATAAAAAATCTTAAACAATAAAGTTCCATAAGATTCTGTTCAGCTCCTTCCACACTTTTGAAAGGTAGTGTATCTTTTATGGTGCCACTAGTATTGTTAGTGAAAATTGAAATGTTGGCAAAATGATTTCATCTGATGATTCGAAGGGGTAGGAACACCACTACGTTACAAGATCACCGAGGTACAACAACCGTAGGCCACGTCACAAGGAGGGATGGGTGACCGCTCCAAGGAAATCAACCAGCATCCACCGGATTCGGGCGGATTTGTGGGATGCAGCAGTTCGCCGAACAAAACATCATTTGGTAAGGACGATTGGTAATACGTTGCTTTCGTACGAGGGGTTACTAACATTCATAAACCAAATAGAAGCCATTCTGAATTCCCGTCCCATCACTCCATTGTCCACCGATCCCAACGACCTACAAGCATTGACTCCTGGCCACTTCATTGTCGGTGAACCTTTAACAAGTGTGCCAGACTACGACTTCACTGAAACACCAGTCGGCAGACTATCGTCTTGGCAGCATATACAACTAATGCGGCAACATTTTTGGAAGCGGTGGGCCAAAGACTATTTGCAGGAGCAAATCACAAGGAAAAAGTGGTTTAAACAAAGAGCAACGAGTATTGCCGTGGGCGTGCTGGTAATCATAAGAGAAGACGATGCCCCCCCATTGCAGTGGCCACTCGGACGTATTACTGCAGTGCATCCTGGTCAGGACGGTGTCATTCGCGTAGTCACCGTAAAAACGATTCACGGAGAGTACAAACGTTGTGTAAAACGCGTAGCTCCACTTCCGTTATACGATCAATGTAAGATCTAATGTAATAAGACGTTTCTTTATATTCGAATAATCACTAACAAAGCGTAGATTAATACGAAGCTAACCCATAGGTTAAGAACATAAACAATATTCGCGTGTCTCCTTTTTTGGTTTTGTTTGTTCTCATAAACACTTTACATTATTCGTATCTTACTTATTCGTTTACATTTGTATAACTTTAGTTTAATCTAGTTATAACGAAATGTATCTATCGTATAGTCTTATTTTGAATCTTGTCGTAACAAATCATAACACATATCGTAGCATATCGTAAAATCACATTGTATATATTATTGAACTAAATAGTTCAAGGCGGGCGGCATGTTCGGTCCCACACAGACCGAACGTGAGTTATAATAAACACGGTCGGTTGCGATAGCCAAAACACTTTAGGCGAAGCGACGGTCCCAAGATTTGGAGTGTCATCGGACACCACTTGGAGACCTCCGTGAACGAGCCCATTGAAGGGGCAATACACAAACATTTAATTTTCCAGACCATCTTTCCCATATCTCTCACACCTAATCCATTCAGATCATCTAAACACAATTCCACCAAATCGCATCCCCACTCCGACGACCAAATGCACCACCCATTAACCAATAGAAGAAGAGCCCGAGTTGACTTTATAGACGACACGACACCGAACCGCAGAAAGCTAAGATACCTCGAAGAAAACACAAATCGATCGCGTCTAGAAAACTCGTTGTACGCGTCATACCTCGCCAACTGACTTGTAAATGTTAAGTTAAAATAGATTGAAGTGTTGTTCCAAAACGTCGAGTTTCATTTCAACTAGACGTAGCTACCCCGTAACTCCGTCAAGGCCCGAATATCGTCCGCGAGCAAGAGAAACGGGATTTACGACCCCGCGAAGTCCAACAGGCGGACTGACGACACTTTCGGACGCCTCAGTACGAGTGTCGACACACTAGCCAGAAGACATGAAGAAGGTAAAAAGATGCAAGGTAGAGACTCCTGAGCCAGCATCTTTGAAAAACAAAGGACTGTCCATCTTATAAAAAGGGGGAACCAACTCCTCAAACTCAGTTCATTCCGTCATAAAAGTTTCATCCAGTGAGTTACGTTTTGTCAAAGTTCATTCAGTTCTCCCAGATATAAACAATAGCAGTCCAGTTCGGTTTTTAGTTTAAAGTTCCGCGAAGTGCTTGCAGTGCCCAACGACTCCTGTACTTGGCGAGTGAATACGAAGCGACTCCTAGCGACTACTATTTTTGCGAACAAATTCGAAGCGACTCCCACAGACTCGGTAATACTAATATTATTGTTATTATTGTCATAAACGAAGTACTAGTAAGCACTCTAGCATACGCGCTATATAATCCCTATGTGTAAAATCAAATTTGCAATCTCTGATTCAGAACCTCACTTTGAATAAATCAATAATTTTGTTAGTTTCGAAATAAGGGTACAAATTTATTTAAACGATCCTCCATTTCCCGAACCGTAGCCAGTGTATGCAGGTAGGTTCGAAACTGCGTCCTATCCCCTAAAAATCATAATACGTCCCACTCGGGACGTAACACCATTATAGGGGCAGAAGTTTCAACGCAGTTTGAACAGGACAAAGTTTGCGTTTGTGTGTGTGTGAGGTCGTCTCCTACCGGTATGATCTTTGGGTTTCTCTGTTTAAGAACCCTCCCACGCCCTAAAGAACAAATTCGGTCATTCAAAATAGGCAGAATTTTTCATCAAAATAGACAGTTTTTTTCGAATATCTCGGAAAATAAAGAGACCGCAGCACAGTGCGGACAAATGGCCTGTTTTCGGGCACTTCTCGTAATTTGGTTATTAATGTATATATTAATATATATATAAGGCACTAAAACTCAAGGAACGTAAAGAATATATTTCGCAGAAGTTATAAGGGAATAGCAATCCCTAAGACCCCTATCCTATAAATTCCAAATTCAAGAAAACAAGATCTATTCAAATTAAAACATTGATAAAGAAATAATGAGAAAATACCTGTGAAATTTCTTCTTAACTGTTGAAAACAAAACACGAGGCCCTGGGGTGACCGAGGAACCAGTCAGTGAGGTGAACAGCGAACCCACATTGCATCCAATGGCCGGCCTCACACTTAAAACACTGAAAATAAATAATAACATGTATTCAACGGCAGAAGGTAAAGTTTTCAAGCTACTACACGCGGTAAGGAAAATAAATTGTAGGGACAACTTCAGAATAAATGAAGGGATCGTTTGCGGTGCAATTAGAAATCGTCTGTACCTGAAATACTTGCACTTGTGAAGACTTCATTTAACGTTTATGAACTCAATGGATACATATACAATAGTATATCATGAATAAATTACTTCTGTGAATTTGATTGCAAAGTTTAAGAACATTGACCCCTTCGACTCGATAATTTCATAGGGTGGATAATAAAAATATCCTTGTGGATTTTAACCAAAGAACCCTCCCCCGCCCTAAAGATCAAATTCGGTCATTCAAAATAGGCAGAATTTTTCATCAAAATAGACAGTTTTTTTCGAATATCTCGGAAAATAAAGAGACCGCAGCACAGTGCGGACAAATGGCCTGTTTTCGGGCACTTCTCGTAATTTGGTTATTAATGTATATATTAATATATATATAAGGCACTAAAACTCAAGGAACGTAAAGAATATATTTCGCAGAAGTTATAAGGGAATAGCAATCCCTAAGACCCCTATCCTATAAATTCCAAATTCAAGAAAACAAGATCTATTCAAATTAAAACATTAATAAAGAAATAATGAGAAAATACCTGTGAAATTTCTTCTTAACTGTTGAAAACAAAACACGAGGCCCTGGGGTGACCGAGGAACCAGTCAGTGAGGTGAACAGCGAACCCACATTGCATCCAATGGCCGGCCTCACACTTAAAACACTGAAAATAAATAATAACATGTATTCAACGGCAGAAGGTAAAGTTTTCAAGCTACTACACGCGGTAAGGAAAATAAATTGTAGGGACAACTTCAGAATAAATGAAGGGATCGTTTGCGGTGCAATTAGAAATCGTCTGTACCTGAAATACTTGCACTTGTGAAGACTTCATTTAACGTTTATAAACTCAATGGATACATATACAATAATATATCATGAATAAATTACTTCTGTGAATTTGATTGCAAAGTTTAAGAACATTGACCCCTTCGACTCGATAATTTCATAGGGTGGATAATAAAAATCTCCTTGTGGATTTTAACCAAAGAACCCTCCCCCGCCCTAAAGATCAAATTCGGTCATTCGAAATAGGCAGAATTTTTCATCAAAATAGACAGTTTTTTGCGAATATCTCAGAAAATAAAGAGACAATTCATGTCAATTTTCATCCTAATATAAATTTTTTTGCAAAAGAAATATATTTTATATGGTGATATAGACTAACATTGAATTTTGCACAGTAAATTTTGAATCTAACTCAAGACTAACTCAAACCTACCTCGAAAACTAATCCAAATGTAGTCCAAACCAAACCCGATAATACGTACTTACACCCGGCACGTCGAGAAATGGCGTTCGTTAGTAGCGCGACCATTGCAAATGGCTGCTCTGAGGTGACTACGTGCCGGAAAGTTAAAAACGAGGTAGGTCGAAACAAAAAACGCGAAGTCCGCGACGCGACTTTTAGGGGAAAACAACCGAAGAAATCGATCGCCGCGACGCACTTGGTTGTGACAACGGCCGCCGAAGGGCACAAACACCGTGATATATCTGTAGAAATAGTCGCGCGATCGTACCATGCTGACACATACGCACCCCTCGGACGTACACATACAGGCAAAATTCAATGTAGTAGTAACTCCAGTTTTTCGCGAATATTTCATAAATTAATGCTGAACAGCGGTTATATGTATAGGAGAAAGTTCAGAATATTGAGTTTTACAGTATATTTAAATTTTATCAAAATCGGTGCGGCGCGGGGGCATCTCCTGGGCACTCGGGTAACCGGGTAAATAAGATATATTAAATAAATAAGATGACATTTGCGCCAAAAACGACAACATTTGGTGTGCAGCATGTAAAAAAGGACTAGAATAATCTATGTCATATTTCGAAAAGAGCGGTTCGGGGTGGGGGTGTCCAAAAGTCTTATTAACCCTTAGCACTCGAATGATGACTGTAATGCACCACTAAAAATTGTTGTATCATTATTCAAAATATTTTTTACATTATCAAATTTGTTTGTATTTAATAAATTACTAAACATTCGGTATTGTACGAGTAAGTTGCACTATTTTCGTATATATAACATGAAAAAAAATATATAGGAGGGCAATATTCTAGGTCGGAAGAAATGTTTCATTTTGGAATTGAAATAGCTTCGAGTGCAAAGGGTTAAACAACATTTTTATATAAAACTTAAAAAGTTACATACCTTCATCGCGTAGATCTGGTTCGACGGTTCGACGGCTTAGGCAAGACTAACTCGCAAGCTCCGTCAGCCGGATGACCTGACTACTTCAGTGGGGGGATTTTCGTCGGGGTTTTTGCGCATGCGCGTCCGGCGCAGTAATGTATCTATATTGTGACGACAGTAGTGGGGTACTATTATTGGCAGGAAAAACCGGAAGTGTCCAGGACGAGACGACGAAACAAGCGTGTTACATATTTTTGATAAATTATTATTACCATTTGATTGGCATACACATGTTATACATTCATTTTTCATAATCAAATCATTTTGCGAAATTATACGGGATGACTAAAGTACCCCATTTTAGCCAAAATTGTACTTTAATCATGCTACAATCGTCGCGCCTGCGCCAACAAATCCGATCAATATCCCATCACTAGACCAACAAGGAAGCGAATCTTCCACCAATATCTCCTTCTTTTTCCTGCATACGATCATGTCCCTGCGCAGACCAGGACCTTACAGAAGTGGCCCCTTACCTAGGCGGATTGCAATTTCCAGGAAGACCGTCATGGACCCAGATTTAATTGAATATTTGTGTTTTAATGTTTTGATTCGAAAGTCGATCAGCTCGAAGTCGCTGATTACGAAATTGAACGCAAAATTTAAAAAAACAAAATGGCAGATCCAATATGGCGAACGTGTACGTTACGAAATTGTTCGTTCTGTTAAAAAATTAGTATTCTAAGGTTTTCGGGATCGCCGGTTACAGATCTGCACTCAAAATTTAAAAAAATGGCGGTCGTGTATTTGCAAAAATTATTTGATTTCCGCAAAAATTTGAAATATAATGTTTTGAGGTCTCTGATTGTGGACGTAAATTTTGAAATTAAAAAATATCACTGATTCAAATTTTTTTAATCACAAGGAAAACTTTCCTTGTAAAACGAATTTCGGTATCGCACGATGCTGAAAAATTACATTAAAAAAACATAAGTCGTGTCTCTGAGAGTAAAACTGTCGCGATTTACTCTCGAGAGAAAAATTCGTCAGTGTTTTATTTTGCAAGATAGGAATAGCACTCTCCGATAGCATTGGAGATCTCAAACGGCCACGCACCCTTAAGGGGGCCGGCATGGTTTGAAATCCATATACGTATGCAAGGGTCAAAATCTAGACAAACTGCCGCTTCAATATTGCAATGAGCAGTTTAGAAGTGGTCAATTGTGTTTCCTAAAAGTCCAATCTACGTCTGTATAGAGTCCAAATTGCGAATTTCTACCTCATCGTGGAGTAATTTGTAATATTCGGCAGAAAATTCGAATTCTGAAGCAAGTATGACGTCACAAGATGGCTGCCGCTAAGAGATTCTCTTAATTTCGAGAGATTTAGTGTTCGTATCGAAAAAAAGGCTCTATACAGACGTAGCAAAGACATGTACAAACACGGTGGTATGCATTTTTAATTGATTACTTACTTATTGAAGACGTAAAATGTTTAGAAAAAAAGGCACAGCGTAACACAGCGTGACAGTCAAGGCCAAATGCCTGCCGGCCCCCGAATTTAAAATGTCTTGTAACTATGCGAATCCCCTTTCTGATGCAGCTGTGAATCCCCTGTCTCGTTCCCTTTATTGTTACCCCTATACGATACCCCTATTACCTTTGTATGAAGCAGATTATGTACAGGGTGTATAAATAGTAACGGTCATCCGTCCTAGGGATGAATCTACATCTCTGGATCGGTGGACGTTTATAAGAGAAACTTGCCGTAAAATTGTTTATAACGAAGAAACTTGTTGTTACAGTTTCTTTTTTACATTGACACCTTCTGCTGATCGAGAAGAGAAAAAGATTGAAAGGAACAATATGTCGCAAACAAATAGTTATTGAGATAGAAGCTGTTAAAGTTTTTGCAAAATTGGATTGTGTGGAGTTTACACATATAGGAAATATGAAAGTGATTACTAGGTGACAATCTAACAAAATATCAGAATTTAAAATTACTTTGGAAATTATTGCGATATTTATAAAATAATGATTCTTAAACAAAAAATATTCTGTAATAATTATAGAATAAAAAAAACAGAATAAATACAATCTACAAGTACTGACAAAATTCAATCGTTCTTATGGAGATCCTTAGTAGAAAACGCTGTTTTTTTCTTCGTCAACCGATTTCGATGAAATTTTCAGTATGCGTATCAGTAACATTGATGTACTTGAATAATGATGCAGAATAAAACAATTACGCTGCACAAGAATGTGCTGTGAAAACATGGAATGGCACGGTAGGAGCCGCTTGCTTCCCCTACCAAATCTCTTTCGCGCAGCTCGCATCTTTACCGGGCTGCGGTGCCCCTTCGTCTTTTCCCTCGTACGACTCAGCTTAGCCGACCACGTTGGTGGGAAAAGCGTTTTGCCAGGAGCAGGCATCTGTTCCCACAGATGACCTACATGGCGTTGATCGAAATAAAACATCGAAGTACCTCGAAACGATCAAGTAACAAGACATACAACCCAGATATTTTCTTTGTAGAAATGTTCTAGCGAGAAATGAAAAATTCCGTCTTCAGGACAAATATTTACCAAATGCAGTTTTTAAATATTCAAGACAGGCCCGAATAAAAAACGGTAATAAAAAGTAACCCTCAAATTTTTCTCTACGATTGTGACCAATTGCAATTTTTTGAAAAAAATTCTGTTGGTTTGTGACACTAATTTTTCTAATATCTCGAAAAGATTAAAGTCGTTTGGTCCAATTATTAAAAAATTGTCTTATTACAGTTGTGGACATTACACGACGCTGTAATACTGGTATAACACTATCATCGAATAGGGGGTAGAAACGCAATTATCAGGTAGCATCCTCGTAACAGGCTCTGCTCTAAAGACAGAGGAAAATATTATTTCAGTAAATGGTTCAATTTATTCCAAATCGTTTGCATACTTGGAGAATTACGCGTTTGATTTTAGTGACTTTTTTGTTATTTCAATAAGTCCTCGTTTGCGAAAAGTCAGAGTATTTTATTTGAACAATAAAACGATTCACTCGTTCGATTCTCACTCTCCTTCAAAATACTATTTCATCGGAACTGTGTAATAACGATCGCGTTACGAACGCTGCAAACAATCTTGTTTTATCTGCATTTCGTTTTTCTTATTTGATTTTCCTCAAATGAATTCACAGAGTCGGTCGTTGAAATTGTCGCGCGTGTATGGCAATCGCGATTTCATTCGTGCAAGAAAAATCAAATTAATTTTCCCCACGTAGACATTCAATATTACATATGAAGCATAGAACGATTCAGAGAGAAACTCTTCGCGTTTTTGTAATCATATATTGTTCACATTTCGTAAGAGGATGTGTTGCGTTTGATAAAATGTTACACCTTAAAGAAATATTGCCGAAACAAACGCTGGTAGCGAACGCGTTAATTATTTCTATCGGTGTGTTGTCTCACCACTGTATTAATACGAAAATGTGTGCAAAATCGAGGGTGCGCAACAAGATCCAGCAACTCGTAACAGCGTCCCTGGCAACGGACATAGTCGCCAGATCAATACTTGTCGCCGCTCGAATTTCCTCTTCTTTTTTTTTTTTTAAGGGTGAGGGGGAAAATGCCGTACGCACACCCCAGAATGGGGTAGTGTGGGGCTCAGGTCGCAGACGTTCGGCGTACCCATACCCACTAAAAACCTAACCTCACTAGGGATGGTCAATAGACCGCCCCTCTACTTCCACGCTCCTAGCCCGTGGTATGAGAGAGAATGAGGCCCCACTGTCCGCATTTCTCTCCTTCACTCTTCTCACGGAACTCTTCCCCACATGTTCTTGGCTCTTTTGAATTTCCTCTTCTACAAGTCTTCTGCAAACAGAGGGTAACTTTGTCCCCTCAATTCGTGCTCTCCCTCCTCATCTAGGGACACTGAACGTGGAACGAACGAGGAGTTCATGCAATAAATGAGGTTGCAACAGGCGAGGTTATACTGTAATTATTAATATTTCCATCGATATTTTACCGATCGTATATGACACCACATTTTAAAAGAGGACGTTTTGAAGAATATCATATGATGAAGCTTGTTGCCAAAACAACCGCTAGTAGCAAACACTAGTAGCAAACGCGTTAATTATTTCTCTCTCCGTCGTCATGTTTTCTATAATCGTATCAATTGGTCACAGATTAAATCTGTGATTAAATCATCTGATTAAATCTGGATGAATTCAAAAACTGTAAGCAATTCTCCCTCTAAATTCTCCTCCCTCGGCCTGGGTTCGGCCTGAAAGAGTATGCTTCTGTTTCAACTGAAGAAAAGAGTGGTATTTGCTGAGAACACGTGGGTGGTGCCCACCGCGACACACATTTTGTGCAAAAGACTTATGTTGCGCAAAAAAAATTGCCCTTTCTATGGGCGATGCTTTATTTCTAGAGAAACTGTTTGTCCCTGAGCCTCGTGGCTGGAAGAATTATGGCAGTGGAACTAACAAAAGTGAGAACACCTCTCCTCACCGGAACAATGTTTCTCTTTCCTTGCGTCGCACAGTGTGTCGTCCAATGGAAAAAAGTCCGAAAATCAAAGTGTAAGATCTGCAAATTTATGTATCCTAAAATGTTCGTAACAAAACGTAGTTTCTAAAACTGCCTTAAATTTTAACTGAATAAATCAATTTGTTATTAAAATTGAGGCTGAAACTTCACTGTCAAATTCCGCGCATTTTTTAAAACATGCGTCCCTCGCAAGCTATTTGGTTTTTTAATTTGATTTTTACAGGGTGTGTTTAGCATTATTAGACCTTCAATCTCCCAAAAAGTTTTTTTAAATTATCGCAGTTTGTCCTAATTTTTTATGTTTAACATTTATCAACTTTGATTAGAGTTTTAAAAAAAGTACATCAAAGTACACCCGTGAATTTTTTACAGTAATTGGTGGCACATTAAACTTTAATTTCGCATTGGTTTAAATCTGCTCACATTTGCTCAAGCGGAGAAAATATAAATATAATTAAATTCCAAGAAATAATTCAAGAAGCTAGAGAATTATATTTAAAACATTATAATTGGTATGTGATGCCGGTAACTACGCATAAATTACTTTTCCATGCAGTTGAAATTATTAAAAATACAATTGTTCCTATTGGCAAATTATCCGAAGAAGCTCTAGAGGCTCAACATAAAAATATAAAATATTTTCGGGAACATAATACCCGCAAGACATCAAGAGAAAATTCAAATAAAGACCTATTAAATCGTCTTCTACTGGAGTTGGATCCAATTATTGCCCATTATAAAAAAAAAACATACGAAAAAAGAAAAAAAGGATTTTGCAGATATAAGAGACTATTTATTATTAAATGAAACATCCTACTTATCAGATTCCAACTCAAACACTTGTTCTGATGATAGTGAAGCTGAAGTAGTATAGTACGTACACATATTATTTAATAACATATTATCTATGTTAATTTATTAATTAATTAATTTATTCATTTTATTTATTTCTAGGTAAAATAAAGGAATTCTCTTAAGGATTCCTAAGTTTTAATTCCTCCTTGTGAAGATTTGAATAAGTAATGTATACAGTATTGTACTTTTTTTTTAAATTTTCGTTCAAATTGTAAACTACGTTTTATGCAGTAAAAAAAACATAAGAATTTATTAAAACATAAGAGTTATCGCAATTAAAAAAGAAATTTTTTTATAATAATTAAAAAAAAAATTTTTTTATATACCAATCGATTCGCCTTTGCATTTTATTTCAAAAAGTATTAAGATACTTTACTCGAAAATTTCATAATTTAAGAGTTATGACTTTTTTCCCGAATTCCCATATCCTCGACACACTGTGCGTCGCTGAAAACGTACCTGTTGCGGATGGATAGAGGGGTCTGTTTGTAACGCGAGGGTGGCGATTATTATACGATTATTGTAACTGCGATTCAATACAAAGAAATGGAAAGACCGGTAAAGACGGTATGACTGATTCGGGAGAGGTTGCATTGTTCGGAAATAAAGAGGCTTGTCAACCCTCAGCGGTATAGCCTAGCGTGCACAAACAACCGAAGGGATGTTTGGGGCCGTTAAACCGACCGCGTGCTAAGGTCGACAAAGGGTCGACCCGATGCCGCTAGACCCCCGCAGGACTAGGTGCCTGAGTTTATGATGGTCAAAGCGTGCACGGGAAGACAATGGTCTATCCCGGGGCCGCCAGGTTACAGGCAAAACCGGCAGGGTTGGCTCCGCAATCAAAAACACATGGGCACCCTTTTGAATCCGTCATGCCGTCGTGGGGTGCGCGTGGGGTGTCGCGATTTCGGGAAAGAATGCGGTCAAGAGTGGGGCCGCTTAACGAGGCCATGCGCGCAGATTCGTTCCTGGAGTCAGTCGTGAGTACGCTCTTGGAGAAAGCGAAAGCACCGACCCAGTTTCACATCAAGTGCGATACATTTTGGTGCCGAAACCCGGGATCATTACGCCGGTATACAGTTGAAGATTAAGGGGTTGGTAGATTTGTAGCAAAGGCATTGTGGTGGTATAAGTCGTTAAAGCGGGATCATGCCGCCGAAGAAAAGAAGAGTCGTCACCACCGCGCGAGCCGAGGATGGCGTTCCAAGAGCGAAGAGATCCTGTGTTGTGAATCGGGACGCAGAGGCAGTCGAAGATTCCCAACTGGTCGTCCCTGCATTAGCTGATGGTCAACCCCCGGACCAAGTGCGAGGAGGCACGCCACCGCGACGTCCGACGGCGGTTGCAGAAGGGAGCGGTCAGGATAACCACGGCAACAGCGTGTCACGAACATCGGCAGCGGCGCAGCCCAACGCAGAGAGCATCACGCGAGAAGAGGACCTTGGAGCATCCTTGCCAACATGTGAGCCAAACTTGCTAAATAGCCCGTCTATCTTCGCGAGCTCTCGATGCGATGCGAATGCGACCGACCGATTAACGGATGCGATCATGAATACATTACGCGCGGTGAGGGAAGCGTCGTTTGGTGAAGGAAATTCGCGCTTGCTGCATCGACTGACTTCTGCGAAAAGGCTACCCAAATTTTCCGGCGATCCGATTGAGTGGTCGAATTTTAAAGAAGCGTATCTGCTGTCGGCGGAACTTGGCGGGTACTCGGGTCGAGAAAATGTGGCGCGACTATTTGAGGCACTCGAAGGTGAAGCGCGCGCGAGCGTAAGTGCGCTGTTAGCGACGGCGAGTGATGCGAACGTAATTATACAGACGCTGGAATTGCAATTCGGAAACAAACATACGATAGCAGAAAAGATCGGGAGGGATATAAACAACTTGCCCGACCTAGAGAATGGAAAAGGTAACATGGGTCAATTTGCGGCGAAATTGCGCAGTTATGTTATTGCATTAAAGTCTCTTGACCTCGTTGGTTACTTGCATAGTCCGGATTTAGTAAAAACCGTGGCGAACAAGTTGCCATCCGCGTTGAGATACGCATTCAATAGGTACGCTGCGGAAGCTGGCACAGAAAAAACCACGTTAGAAAAACTTGCCGATTACGTCTACAAGGAAGCCGAATTAGCCGCTGCGACAAGTATTTTTGACACAGACACGCCGTCGACATCCTTCTCACGCAAACCGCAAATTCAGAAAAGACAATCTCGCTCAAGACCAGCGGCCACCTATATTACAACGTTTGACTCGCGGTCGTCCGACAAGGGACACACAAATAACAGTGGCCAGACAGGCCGTATTAACAAATGTGCTATTTGCAGTAGGACGAACCATAAAACGTGGGAGTGTCGGGAATTCGCGCGGGAGACCATATCGAGACGTTGGGCGTTAGTAAAAAAGAATAAGCTTTGCTTTAAATGTCTGGGAAAAGGGCACGCCAACAAACAATGTACGGGTATGAACTGCAGTCGATGCAAAAAACCACACCATAACCTTCTCCACAAGCCGCAGAGTCGGGCCGGTAGTTCCTATGGGACACCACGAAGGCCAGCATCAGAACGAGGCCCAGAGGTAGCGACCGTTACCATTGATCCAGGCGCATGACTAAAAAACTCGTATAGATTTTTAAAAATAATTCCAGTCCTCGTTTCCGGTCCGAGGAAGTCCATAAATACCTTCGCCTTGCTTGATGAGGGTTCAACAATAACTCTGATCGAAAGACAATTAGCTCAAGAAATAGGAGCAAAGGGACCGCGACAAAAGTTCGCACTGAAAGGAATCAATGATAGAGAAGCTGTCACTATGGTGTGCGAAAAGGTCAGTTTCCATATAAAAGGAACGCGGGACGTACATACCATTAAACAAGCCTTTTCGGTGTCAAAATTGAGTCTTCCCTCTCAGACGCTTTGTAAAGAAATAGTAGAACATGTCAATTCCACGGAAAACGTGACCCTACAATCATACGATAATGCACAACCGAGAATGCTCCTTGGGCAAGATCAGTGGCAACTAATATCGACTCGCGAATTTCGCGAAGTGTCGCGATATATGCTTGGAATTTCTCGTTCGCTGCTGGGATGGACGATACATGGTTCCGCGCCGACAGGACGAAGGGTAGACGCATTCTCGGGAGTGGAAACGACACAATCAAGCTCCTCGCGAAAAGGACGAGATCAAGATGACGAGGAACGGCTCGATGAACTCGTGAAGCAATATTTTGAATTGGACAATTTTGGAGTGAATGAGTTAAAGAAAACCAGAAGTGAACATGAACACGCCGAAACCATTTTGAAAAATACCACTCGGAGAATAAATGGCTCATGGGAGGTAGGCTTGCTATGGAAAAAAAGACAGGTGCCCAACGCAGATAGCCTCACTACTGCGCGAAAAAGACTTTTCTCTTTAGAAAAGAAGCTGGACCGGGATCCGGAGTACTCGTCCCTTTATTACCAAGAAATGAATCGTTTCATAGAGAAGGGATACGCAAAGAGGGTTTACGAAATCCTAAATAACGAACGCGTCTGGTACCTGCCACACTTCGGAGTGCGGAATGTAAACAAGCCGGGCAAAATTAGGCTCGTGTTCGATGCTGCGGCTAAATCGGAGGGATTAAGTTTAAACGATCAGCTTGAAACGGGACCTGATCTATTGCAATCGTTGCCTGGCGTGTTGATCCGTTTTAGACAGGAATCCGTCGCTGTAAAGGCAGACATAAAGGATATGTTCCTGCGCGTTAAAGTTCGCCAAGAAGACCGCGGAGCGCAAAGGTTTTTGTGGCGAGGGAAAGCAAGAGATGTAGAACCCCACGTGTATGAGATGACCTCTCTGATTTTCGGCGCCAAGTCATCGCCGTGTAGCGCTATGTATATAAAAGATGAGAACGCAAAGAGCTTCGCTAACCAATATCCGGGCGCGGCGAAGAGTATAATAAAAAATAGCTACATGGACGACTTCTTGGCAAGCCGGGCGACGGTGCAAGAGGCTGCTTGTCTTGTTCGCGACGTGGAGAAAATTAACGTGAATGCAAATTTCGAGATGCACGGCTGGGTCTCTAACGAAGAACGCGCGTTGATCGGGACAAGTAATCGGGAGTTATCCAGGAACGGCGAGAATCCGCTTTGTACTCATAAAGGAGAACGGGTATTGGGCCTTTTTTGGGACACGCGATCCGACACGCTAGGTTTCAATATGGGAATCGCTAAAATACCGAAAGATCTGTTAAACGGCAAAAAGATACCGTCAAAACGCGAGTACCTGCGAGTTGTGATGTCCGTGTTTGATCCGCTTGGATTCCTCTCTCGGTTAATGCTTATGTCGAAAATATTAATGCAAGAAATATGGCGCAGCGGCATTGGTTGGGACGACCAAATTCGTGTAGAGGAACAAAAGGGTTGGCTTTCTTGGGTGAAACGTCTACGAGACGCGAGAGAAATACGCTTACCACGGTGTCTATCCCCAAACGGAACGCATTACACGAAGGCGGACTTACACGTGTTTTGTGATGCAAGCTTGAAGGCCTATGCGGCAGCCGCGTACTTGCGTTTCGAAGTCGAGAACGCGCCAGCGCGTGTTGCATTTATTATGGCAAAGACGAGGGTAGCGCCGTTGAAACCAATGTCGATTCCCCGATTGGAATTGCAAGCCGCCTTGCTAGCGTCGCGTTTGGCAAGAACGGTACAAAAAGAGCTTGAAATTGAGATCAGTCGGCGTGTATTTTGGAGCGATTCTATTACAGTAATTCGATGGATAAAATCGGAACCGCGCACGCGTCAAGTTTTCGTGGCAAATCGCTTGGGCGAAATCGGCGAACTTACCGAAAGTTCGGAATGGCGGTGGGTGCCTTCGAAATTAAATCCGGCGGATGACGCGACACGGTGGTCGGACGAACTTCTATGGGCAAATCAACGATGGTTTGCCGGCCCGGACTTCCTGCGCCAGGAAGAAAGCGCGTGGCCTGTGGAGAAACGCCTAAACGAGGAAGAAAAACAGAAGATCGATACGCTGGAAGTACGGAAAGAATTCGCCTTCGTGACGGAAGCGGTGACAAATTTCCTACCGCAGACGGGCAAATATTTAGGATGGCCGGGACTACTCGCGGTGGCCAGACGCGTTCAGAGATACGTCGATCGTTGGCGAGGACAACCGCGTTCGGAGATGACCCACGAGACCGTGAATTTTGCGGAACGATATTGGTTTCGCGAGATACAGGCAACTATTTTTGGGCAGGAGCTAGAAGCGTTACGAAACGAGAGAAAAATACACAAGGGCAGCAGGATTGCAAAGCTACAACCCTTCGTTGACGAGCACGGTATTATGCGAGCCAATGGACGTGTAATCAATGTAGAGGGCTTCGTGTTTAATAATAACCCCATTATACTCGACGGAAAACATCCAGCGACACGGTTGCTCGTGGCGGAATATCATCGCCGTTTTTACCATGCCAACCACGACTCAGTCATCAATGAGCTACGCCAGGAGTTTTATATCGTAGGGCTCAGAAGCACATTTCGGTCGCTGATAAGCAAATGCTCAATATGTAAGAGGCGTCGCGGGAAACCGCGAAATCCGATAATGTCTGCCTTACCAGCGGGTCGTGTGGCATATAGACAAAGACCGTTCAGTCATTGCGGGGTCGATTATTTTGGCCCGATGCTGGTCAAGATTGGTAGACGTCGCGAAAAGCGATGGGGAGTACTTTTCACGTGTCTGACAACTAGAGCAGTGCATCTGGAATTGGCGCATAGTTTAAGCGCTAGCTCGGCCATTATGGCCCTTACACGATTAGCAGCACGCAGAGGCTTTCCTTTGATCATTTACAGTGACAACGGCACAAACTTCAGAGGTGCAAGTAAAGAACTTCGCGACGCGATCGCCACGATGAAAACCGATGAGTTCCGAAATCATGCGTTACAGAAGAAGATACAATGGTTTTTTAATCCGCCAGATGCACCTCACATGGGAGGAGCCTGGGAAAGGCTCATTAAGTCTGTTAAAATCGCTCTTAACGCAATTCTACGCGATCAAGCGCCCAGTGAGGAAGTTCTTAATACCTTGATGCTAGAGATAGAACATTCAATAAACTCTCGGCCGTTAACTCATGTATCCGTCGACCCTCAAGACAAGGAGGCGTTGACCCCAAATCATTTCTTGATAGGAACATCGTCGGGTGAAATTAGGTTGGGCAGGTATGATGCCCAAACCGAATGTCCCAGAAGGCAGTGGAAAATTGCCCAATTCTTCGCTGATGCGTTCTGGCGACGTTGGCTGCGGGAGTATTTGCCCGGTCTGATTCCACGCTCAAAATGGTGCCACTCGGAAGAATCGTTAAAAAATGGCGACATAGTCCTCATTGCAGAGCGCCAAGCACCCCGAAATTCATGGAAAATAGGGAAGATAGTGGAAGTATATCCCGGCTCGGATGAGGTGGTTAGAGTAGCCAAAGTGAGAACTGTGCAGGGCGAATTCGTGAGACCAACGCGAAAATTAATTAAAATAGCGGGTTGCGACGGGAAGCTCGATTCGTGAAACCACGACGAGTTGGTTATCACCTAGTGTATAGAAAATATGTTGCGTTAAAGTGGCATTAAAATAATCCTTAATTAATCTGAGTGAAGGAAGAGACAGTTAATACTAAGCGTTATCAATGTGTATTCTATGTGTTCTCGTTGACAGTGCGTGTGTTAAGTGGATGCGACAAAAAAAAAAAAAATGTATGCGATTATCATTCAAATAATGTAATGTTAACCCTTAGCACTCGAATGATGACTGTATGATACCGCTAAAATTGCTGTAGCATTATCCAAAACATATTTACATTATTAGATTTGTTTGTATTTAATAAATTACTAAACATTTCGGTATTGTGCAAGTAAGTGCACCATTTTCGTATGTATAACATGAGAAAATATATAGAAGGGCAATATTGTAGGTCGAAAGAAATGTTTCATTTTGGAAGTTAAAATAATTTCGAGTGCAAAGGGTTAATAAACCGATGTTAAAAGGAAAGTTAAATTAAATAATTGAAATTGTTTAATTTAAGGGGGAAAGATGTTGCGGATGGATAGAGGGGTCTGTTTGTAACGCGAGGGTGGCGATTATTATACGATTATTGTAACTGCGATTCAATACAAAGAAATGGAAAGACCGGTAAAGACGGTATGACTGATTCGGGAGAGGTTGCATTGTTCGGAAATAAAGAGGCTTGTCAACCCTCAGCGGTATAGCCTAGCGTGCACAAACAACCGAAGGGATGTTTGGGGCCGTTAAACCGACCGCGTGCTAAGGTCGACAAAGGGTCGACCCGATGCCGCTAGACCCCCGCAGGACTAGGTGCCTGAGTTTATGATGGTCAAAGCGTGCACGGGAAGACAATGGTCTATCCCGGGGCCGCCAGGTTACAGGCAAAACCGGCAGGGTTGGCTCCGCAATCAAAAACACATGGGCACCCTTTTGAATCCGTCATGCCGTCGTGGGGTGCGCGTGGGGTGTCGCGATTTCGGGAAAGAATGCGGTCAAGAGTGGGGCCGCTTAACGAGGCCATGCGCGCAGATTCGTTCCTGGAGTCAGTCGTGAGTACGCTCTTGGAGAAAGCGAAAGCACCGACCCAGTTTCACATCAAGTGCGATACAGTACCAATGCAATTATTGGCCACGCCTGACACCGATTCCTACGGAAACATTAAACTCTTATTCGTTATGTTCCGTCGAAATTCCTTGATCGGGAGATTAAATATCTTCACATTCAAATTCGCGGAATTTAAAAGCTTTGCATCAGCCGAATGAGAGCATCGTATTTAACAATTATCTTTTGAAGAATTATTCATCCCAGGCTAAACGAACAATAATTAACAAGACTGTTAATTAAAAATGGATGGATCAAACGCAAAACAGTATAGAAGCATTTAGAAAATCTAGAAACGCTTAAATGATTTAAAAGGGAAATAAATTTGATCTCTTTTTTGGTGTGTCTTTGGTTTATTTCGCATTAGAATTCTATCGCCCGAGCTACTCGATGACTTTTCTCTCTACTTCAACGTGCAATCTCGATAATTGATCCCGGATACTCGAAAATTGATCCCTTAGAGTCTTGAAACTCAATGCTGGAAGCGGATACCATATTTTAATTTTGCATCGAATTGAAATGTATAAATTCTATGGACGCATACAAACCCGCAGTCTACTTATACTATTTTTAATGACTCAACTATCTCTTTAACGATCGTATATAAATCTCCATGAGCTGCGAAAAGCATCGACTTCATCAAAGCTGCTGCAATGGAAAAATCGTGTCCCGCCATTGTACAACAGGATATTTTCGTACCAACCCACACGAATCTATCCGTGTTTGTATATTTCAAAAAAGTGTTGAGCATGTCGAAAAATTATTAGTTTTGCAGATATTTTAATTTACATAATGATAAACGATCCCAACAAGCTTCGCAATTGTTGATCCAACTAATTTTCCGAGAACAGGACATCAACGAATGAATTTCTTAGATTAATGGCCGTCCAGAAGGCGATTTCATACCCTTCATCCTACACGGAAGCCAAACAAGTGGCTCGGTTGTCGAAGCAGGAGATAAGCTCGTTGATGAATAATATCGCAGCTAAATGGGCACTGGAGAGAAACAATTTGTCAAACATGCGAAACCCTGGTCTGAGATATTTGATCTCGGACGGATGAATCTCTGGAGCAATTGGACGCCATTCGACAGTCGGCGATTGTGTTCCGGTAAATTGGAACATTCTGTTGGAACTACGCTCGGGGATTCCATGAATTCCAGCGAGAGAGAGAGAGAGAGAGAGAGAGAGAGAGAGAGAGAGAGAGAGAGAGAGCGAGAGAGAGTGGGATGGCGGGAGGGTGTAAGAGAAAGTGGAAGAAACCGATATGTACACCAAATCGAACGTATCGACATGACGCGCCGGGAATCCTTGGTAGATTCTCCCGTGTAATCTTGGCACCATTGGAGCAGTCTATCTGGCGGCTTGTACCTTCTGAACGGCTTAAAGTGCTTGTATCGATAGCGAAAATTCCATTTAATCGGAGCGACATTGATCGACGAAATCAAACGAGCGAATTACAACTCGCAGGCTCGCCAGCCCTGTCTCTTGAACCTTCTCGTTTCTCTCAAATTTTCTAATTAAACAAGATAATTTATCATTCGTTTCCTTCCTTTTATTTGAGCCATGCTACGGGCAAAACATGGGGCAAAGTATTGATATAGTCTCCGCACAGTCATAATTCAGTTTCGAACCTTACTCCTCCGTTATTGTGAAAGAGGACATTTTTGAGAATTTATTCGAGAAAAATCGATGAATCGATTTAAGGTTTGTTCTATTAGAAACGGACTACCTTGTGGTGACTGGTTAGAAAGATTCTCGTGGTTCTACGGAAATAAATATGGCTGATAAATTAATCGACTTAATTCTGGTCTTATTGCAAAGAGTACGCTTCGTCGTATATTTAAAAAAATTGTGGCAATTTTATGAAATCAAATATGCCCGAAAAACTAATTTCCGTATTACGTAGGTACATCTTTCCTCCCCTTTATTGTGAGCTCTTAAAAAATTGATTTTAACGGTACACAAATTTTAACAAAATCGTCGCAATCGTACAAAAACATATAAAGTCTAAAAATTTATTTCCGTTCTACATCCGCCGCCGGTTTGCCTATTTCTTTCTAATCGATACCTGCTTCATCAGACGTGGCGTACCTACCAGAGTTGGGCATTATTTAGATAAAAAATTATATAAATAACGATTCGAATAAAAGATACTTTATCTTTATTCGTTATTCGAAGGTTGAAACCGTACTTTCCTTTCTTTTCACTCTACCCGAATACGTTGCTACCTGTATCCCTACTTCGCTTCTCGAAATTATCTTTAATCGTTTCGCAGGGCCTGCTACTACCCTATTCTTCGAAAACCCGCGAGTTCGCGAGATAGAATGGATTCGTGCCTCCAGGCACTGGAAAGCGGCGAGGTTTGGACGAGTTAAATGAGATGTTATAGACCCAGATATGGTAACAAAGGATATCTATATTCTGGCAAGAACTGTATACAAAACAAATACCACCGCGGTGACGAGTAAAACAAAACGCGTCGGGCTCCTGCGTCGAAGGTTCGCGACGCGTAAATAAATCGTTTCAACGCGTGTCGATCGCACGCGGTACGCTCGCTCGACTCTACGTCCGGTTTTCGGAATCAATTTAGAATAATGACCCAGCGTGGATCACGCCCCGCGAAAAGCAGTTCGTGACCCGTCTGACCACCCTTACACTCGGCCGGACAATCGTACGAGTGATCAGGATGGAGACACACACAAAATCGCCTTCACTCTACGCTTCCAATGAGCCTGCCCTTCAGCACGTAACGTGGCCTCTGAGCAGTCTGAGACAAGGCGGCGGCAGAGTGCCCGTGATCGTGCAAAGTCCGATTGCTCCAATCTGACCCGAATTCCGCGATCGAACGACATCGTACCCGTCAAACCATCCAGGCACCTGCCCGCTGTTCGTACAAGTGGCCTGGGTGGAGACGCACACTAAACCTTGGTCACTCCACGGGACGCACGAGTCTACTCTCTGGCATGATACATGGCCTCGGAGTGTTCTCGGGTACCGGTCACGGCAGAGTGCCCACGATCGTGCAAGGCTCGATCGTCTCGATTCAGTAGAGACGCACACTAGACCTCGGTTATTCCACGGGACCAATAGGTTCACCCTTTGGCACGATACGTGGCCTCGGAGTGATCTCTGACAAAGGTCAAGACGGAATACTCGGGATCGTGCGATGCTCTATCGTACGGATTCGGGGGAGACTCGCACTAAACCTCGGTCGCTCTACGGGACCCAGGAGTCTACCCTTTGTCACGATACGTGGCCTTGGAGTAATCTCTGATTAGGTCACGACAGAGTAGCCGCGATCGTACGAAGTAGGAGAGTAGGCTCGATTAAGGTCACGACAGAAAAACCGCGATTGCGTGAAAAGAAATAGTCCCGATCCGGACGAGACTCGCAGAAAACCACGGCAGTTCCTCGGGACCCAGCAGTCCACTCTTTGGCACGATTCGTGGCCTCAGAGTACGCTCTGTCGAGGTTTCGAAGGAACAACCGCGATCATGCGATGATCGACTGTCTCGCTTCGACCCGTGCGGTACACACAGTATCCCTCAAACGATACTTCTACCATAGACGAGGTATAGGAGTAGACCAATCACCCAATGTATTTTTCTGTCTCACGCTCGGGGGGCTCTAGAGCCCCCTTACCATTCCGTGTCAGATCCTACCGTATCAGCCAGAACTAGTATTGTATAAATGATGAATGAAACAAAAGAATGTTGTGTCCTTTTAATTTCGTTACGCCTGTTACGCGAGTGCATCGAAGGAGACGTTTCTACATGGGGAAGCTTATATTCAGGTAAATCATATACATACATATATATTATTTTATATTGCATGCGCTTAGTAAATATCGCATTTACTATTATAGAAAGCTAGTGTTCCGTAATCTTCTTATTTTCTCTCTAATCACTTTGCTATCCTATTTCTCGCATACAATGAAGCGGAATGAACGGAAAACTCACTATAAAAAGTGTGCCTATCCCTTTTGTGGTTTAACAAACCGTACTACAACGAACAATATTTCTTTTCATTCATTTCCAACGAGAGATAGTGATAGGTGCATAACGTGGCTGATTAACTGTGGCGTAGATGATTGGGTGGAAATGTCTGATAAAAAATTACAAAATCAATATGTGTGCAGTCAACATTTTTCTAATAATTCTTTTTACGCGTCGGGTAGACTGCGCAAAGATGCCGTACCGGAAATTTTTCATTCGTCCAATATGAATAATAATAGTTTTAGCACTGAGTCAGACACTATGTCTATACAGGATGACATGTCATCAATACAAAGTTGTAATGGTTTGGAACAGCAGCTAATGGAAACCTAGGTGCAATTAGAGGAAGAGAAGAAAAAATATAAGGCTCTTCGCTTGCAATTGCGGGCAAAGTGTAAGGCAATAAATCGGTTGCAAGATAAGCTTTCTTCAGGCAATATCGATGATACATGTTTGAAGAACGCAATTTCTAAAAGAATTTCCGGGTACTTATTGACATTTGTCATCCTCATATTGCTTAAACTCAAATCGTGGAGAATTTTTTCGAAAAAGGAGCAACAATTATGCCTTACAATGCACTACACTTCTCCCGTTTTGTACCATAAAATGCGTGAAATTTTTGGTTTTCATTTGCCAAGTCCATCCACAATTAGTCGATGGTTCGGGAAAATCGACATTTGGCCAGGAATTTGTCCAAATTTATTTAACGCGATAAAATTTAAATCTTCTTACATGGAAATTGCAGATCGTAATTCCACCCTTGTATTTGATGAAATGGCCATCAAAAAGTGTCTCGATTTCCACCCAAAACGGCAGGTCATTGAAGGTTTCGAAGATTTAGGATTTTTGGGTAGAAATGTAGCTGTGGGTACACAGGTTCTTGTATTTATGATACGCGGGCTGTTCACTAATTGGAAACAACCTTTGGCTTTCTTTGTATCAAAAACTGGTGTTAAAAAACATGATTTATCAATTACTTTAGATGAAATATTAGATGCACTGCATGAGACAGGTTTGAAAGTCAGAGCAGTTGTTTCCGATCAGGGAAGTAGTTATCAAAGCGTACCAGATGAACGTGTTTCTGTTGAGAAGCCATTTTTTATATGAAATGGTCAAAAAATTTATTACATTTTTGATTATTTACATTTATTCAAGAGCATTAGGAATAATTTATTAAATTATGATTTTTCTATTAATGACTGTATAGTTTCGTGGCGCGATGTAGTACTTCTCTGGAATTTGGAGAAAGATAAAAGTACGCGAGCAGCTTACAAATTATCCGATAAACATTTTTTTCCAAATTCTTTAGATAAAATGAAGTGTAAGCTTGCTCTTCAAGTTTTTAGCAAAAGAGTGTCAGCTGCTATGTTTACCGCTTCACTCACTGGTAGCATTAATACAAATACTGTACAACACACAGCTAGTTTCTTTGAAACGCTTAATGATTTGTTTGGTAATTTAAACAGTCGATCTACCAGTGATCCAAATCCCATGAAGCGTGCTATTTCGTGTTTTAATAACATTGATCAACATTTAATTGCGCATGTTACCAACATGAGCAATTGGTTTGTACTTTCTTCTAACGGTCGTAAAACACATCCATGTCTTTTGGGATTACGGCAATCTATAAATGCCACCTTGCAGTTGTGGAACGATTTAAAAGAAGAAGGCAGTATGTTCCTTATAACATCACGCTTAAACAGCGATTGCATTGAAAATTTTTTTTCCGTTCTTCGAATGCACGGTGGCACCTATGATCGCAATCCTTCGGTAAAAGCGGTGCGTCTTGCAATTCAAAAAAATATATTATTGAATTTGAATCGTAGTATACATAGTGGTAACTGCATGCCTGATGACGATGCACCGTTAATGCCGGGGGATATGATAGCACAATGTGAATCAGCCACGTTGGAATCAGATGCTTCATTGTCTGCTATCCAAGAGAACACAGATGATGATAGTTTTGATGACAATATTAAAATCGATAATATTGAAGAACTGTCAACATCGGTGTGCTAGCTAGAATCGTGTGCGCTTGAATACTTTGCAGGGTATATCGCTAAAAAATGTATTGAAAAATCGGGATGTCGTAGGTGTTACGATATGTTTTTGGAGAATAATGCAACGTTCACACGACACGAGCAACTACTGTTATCCTTTAGAGCATATATTGTACACGATAACATTGAATTTGGGCATCTTTGTGTCCCGAGTGTACATTTTTCGGCCATTTTTAAAATTATAAATAAAACTTTTGACATGGTTTACCCATCCATACGCAGCGAGGCATTCATATTAGATAAACTATCGATATTTTCGATAATTTCACGTTCTGTGGAACAGAAATATCCAAACTGCTTTAACCAAGACGAATGCGCTGAACATAAGAAAGACATTGTATATTTTACATTAACAGTAAAAATTCATAAGGATACAGTGTGGCTCGGCAAGAAATGTAGATGTATAAAAAATTCCGCGAAAACATTTTCCAAATTATCGCATTTCAGACATGTTTAAATTTTTTCATTTTTATCGATAATCCTGTTGGTATTTCAATATACTTTTTAAGTGTGTCTATAATAAATTCATTAAAATCAGTTATTAATCATATTTTCGGAATTTCATGCATAGAGATTTGCGTATACGTCGTGTATATGAAATTCTGGAAACTAGGTTAATAAACATTTTGTAAATGATTTTTTTATAGAAGCAATTAAGAAATATATACAGCTGCATTGTAATATTTGGAATACATTTGTAGTTGCTTTGGCTCGAGGAATATGGTGATTGTAGCAGTTTTGTTTTGTATGTTTTATTATCATGCAAAGACTTTGTATTATATTCTTAACGATTTTTTTGCTTGATTTATTCTTTTTTTCACGATTCGGAGTACACTCAATGTTCTTTTACTTAATAAAATGTGTAAATATATAACTTCGTATATTTTATTGTGGTGTATACGTTTGTACACGTATGCTGATGTTGGTAAACATTTAATGTACTCTGGGATGGATAAGACCTTCTTTCACGCCTTCACGTGACCCATCCTGTTAATTTTATTACTTTGACCACTGCATGTACTACATCACTGCATTGGGAAGTAATAGAAGAACTAAGATGAAAGAGTGGCATGCTATTACAATTGCATTATACGTATAATGGTATATCTGGTTTTAATAGTAACGTGGCTTGATTTTTGAAGCCCAATAACTAGTAGAATTTATTACATATGTAAAAGTATGTTTTTATGTCTAATTGTAATGTATTCTTTCTAGGAGATCATCTGCGCATATACATATATAATGTACATGTACGTATATGTAGGGAGCATCAAGAAGCACAAATTCACCCACATGCGGAGGAATTCGTATTAAAAACATTATTATGTATTTTTGCTAGTATTTAAATATATCATTATTAATGTTACTTTTTTGGTAAATATTCCGCGTAATTATGTATATTTATTTACACTTTATTCCTACACACTTCCTTAACATCCTTTTCATTCTGTTTATGGCGTGTTTGGACTCATTTTTACCAGAAAAATATTTACAATTTATTGTTCATATTTTCATAACATGACAATAAATTATTGCAAAAATTAGATTTTTATTAGTAAGCAATGCTTATGAGCTTGCATTGTTGTGTCCGGTAGCTGCTTGCCTGACTGACAATGAGCCACTGAAATTCTCAAGACCACGATCGGAAGAAATTACGAAAGGAAACATTGTAACACATTGCCTATTAATAATGAACAACCAGAACCCAACTGTCTTATTATTAAAAATATCGTAATGAAAATATTATGAGCCGATTGGAGATGTTTTTCTGATAAAAACGAATCTAAATTCGCTATAAATCGGAGAATAACGAAGACTAAATTAATATTCAAAACTCTTATGGAAAACGGTTTCGGTAACGAATCTTGCCTACGCGGCCGAGCCGTCCCACGGCAGGGGAGGGGTCTATCCCCTCCGCCGACTCGTAACGTCGTCTGAGCTGCCTGCTCGACTATTCGACGCGTTCCACCGATTAGCGCAATCGATTCCCGGTTCGGCGAAGCGCACATTTTGCTACAACTTTTAAACTAAAAAAAAATATCAATGCGAAATTAGGACTAATTCTTTTTAAAAATCGGGTTTAATGGTGTGTACAGAAATAAGTTCTATAATTTTTAAGTAATTTTTTTTTGTCCATTTTTAAGATATAGCCAGAAAAGATGATGAAAAGTGCTCCCAAACCAAATTTATTTTTAGACGCACCATGCTCAACAAAAAATTATAAAAAAAATTCATCAATATTCTACCTAATATCATACACGACTAAGATTTTTTTCATAATTTTTGGTTGCAAAATCGATTTTTAAACAAATCCGAAAGCATAAAATTGACGATTTTATATCGAACTTTTCAGTTGACCACGTTTATGTTATTATGTTATTTGTGTCTCATCGTGATTATTAATATGAATTTTTTTCGAAAAATCGATTTTGCAAACCAAAAATTATGAAAAAAATCTCAGTCGTGTATGATATTAGATAGAATATTCATGAATTTTTTCGTAAATTTTTGGTGAGCATGGTGCGACTAAAAATTAATTTGGTTTGGAGGCACTTTTGACCATCTTATCCGGCTTTATCTTAAAAATCAACAAAAACAATTATTTCAGAAATATAGAACATATTTATCGCATTGATATCTTTATTAGTTTAAAATTTGTAGCAAAATGTGCGTCTCGCCGAACCGGGAATCGATTGCGGTTCAGGCGCTCGATATTTTGGTAATGTGACGACGATACGTCTGAGTGGGGCCAAGCCGGCGAAAGGGTTTGCCCCCACCCCCGCCACGTGGGACGGCGCGCCGCGCCGCGGCGTCCCATGATTCTGGTATCACGACTGGACGAGTCTGATCGAGCTCGATGAATGCAGTTGTGTTCGTACGTGTCTTACAACATATTGCGTTCGTCGTTTATTTTCTCACTACAAACGTGAAAGAAAATAACACAACTACATTCTGAGTCATATAGATTGACATCTCGCAAAAAACGATCAACTACATAATTATTGATTAATTAATTCTTAACTCTTTCGAATTTCACAATTAATATTAATTGATATTTTACATGATTCTTTGAAGCTAAAATTTATGTTGTTTAAATGAAATATACATGAAAATATATAGTAAATTTCAATTTAATTTCTTTTTCAAATTCAGTTACAAAATATATTCAAAATGGATGCGCATCAATAGTGTTAAAAAATTATAGAAATGCGAATAATAATTATACGTATGGAGAAATGTATAAATAAAATGTATAAAATGAATGTATGAAAATTGTATTTCTATAATTTGAAAATGTGGTATCTATATTTATTTAATGTTATATTTGTAATAATTAATATTATATTTTTTATGACATCTAATAAAAAAATATAATTTGAACATATAGTCATCCCGTACATAACTCGTCAATCATTTGTATTTGACCAGATTTTATCATTCTTGTGGATCTAGTTCCAGCAGTTATCGTTCGTCAGCGTAGAGGGCGTAAGGAAACCAGTTGTTTACATATGAGACACGAAGCCCCATATGGTGATTGGTCTACTCCTATACCTCGTCTGTGCTTCTACGTACCCAGTAACTATGCTTTAACCTTGAATTAGGATTTGTATCGCGAGACGAATGTATTGTGTCTGTTCGACGCTTCGATCGCGACTCCTCGGTTTGAGGCGCGTACACGTTGAGAGCAGGAAGGACGGTTTGCCTTGCCCTGCTAAGTCAGTTTGACTTCTCGAACGCGTACCGGTTTTCGTCGATCAGACACAATCAGAGAGGAAATGAGAGTGCTCACGCCCGGGGTTTTAGTGTCCCCGGTATAGTACTGCCCTCTAGTCTAATTTTTAGTCTCGACCAGAACCTGCATCATCTTTAGCCTGAAACCGAACCTGCATCATCTTTAGCCTGAAACCAAACCTGCATCATCTTTAGCCTGAAACAGAACCTGCATCATCTTTAGCCTGAAACAGAACCTGCATCATCTTTAGCCTGAAACAGAACCTGCATCATCTTTAGCCTGAAACAAAACCTGCATCATCTTTTTAGCCTGCACCATAACTTGCATCATCTTAGGCTGGATCAGAGCCTACATCATTTTTTAACATAGAAATAGCATCCACGCCTGGCATTATTTGGCATCCGCTGCCAATATCCAATAGAGACAAAATTCCGAAGATTATAAAGCACGTTTTGCTCTCAAATTAATTTATATTTTAAGTAACTTTTGCAACAATTCAGGTAATAATATAAATTATAATAGTTTAATATTCAATGTGAGGCAGACCTTGAGATCATGTTACTTTGTAAGAGAAGAAAAACCGATCTTTGTAATAGTAGATTATGTTAAATAGCATTAAATAAAACTATCTCTTCGCTAACCAACAATTTTGATCATATACATTTTCCTACAATATCTTTAATGATGCCAAAGCCTTCAAAAGGATTTATGAAAATATTTTTAGACTGTGTGCAGTCTTGAATGGAACCGCTTGAGATTAATTAGAACTTACGTCGGATAGAAGCAAATGAACTTATTTGATCAATCAGCTATCGAACGACACACGAATATTTATGAGAGAATAAAAGTAGGAAATAGTAAGAAATCCGACGTCGCGCTATCTTGAAAATATTGTTCCACTCTGATACGATCACGGTGGATCGAATTAATGATTTTTTATTTCTTTCATGAATCTTTTTCCATCGTATTTGTTTCTTTTTTCTGTTTAAAACAACATCTGCCACGATATAATTGCGATTATAATTTCTCGTGTAATAAGCGATTAAATTTTCGGTTTAAGTTAAATTTTTAGTTCTATTTGTACGTAACTTCCATCAACAGATTTGTGAGATTTTTCTGGTTAAAAGCAGACCAAACTCGGTAGAGTTTCAATCATATTGTCGTCATCCCGGAAGGAGAAGTAGTTTAGTGGTTCAATTAAAAGCCGTTATTTTAAACTAGTGGACTCACTTTAGGATAGGACAATTGTACAAGAGGAAAAGTGAAAGTTGGTAATGAAACAAGGGATGGTCGCTGGCGAGGATGTCTGGTTTTCGTCTATGTCAAGGATGGGCTTAAAGTCTTGTAGGAAAACGGTTGTATGAGAGGACAGGCAAAGAGGAAGAGAGAAAAAAGAGTGAAGAGGACGGTTAGGTTTTACGAGCGCAGGAAACCCTGCGTTTAGAAAACTACCATCGCCGGTACAAAATCGGTTGACGATGGGACTCGCTGTAATATGCTGTAAATGAGTCGCCCAGGCCCTTATTGTTAAGAAGGTACAGACTAGGTCAGGTATAAGATAGTATATGCAGTGTCTGACACTATTTACCTACGTATCATAGCGTGTCATGATCACACTCTAAATAAGTACATACTCACTTGATACAATCCGATTTTGATGAAACTTATGTGAGATATAGTTCTTCGAAAAATATTTGACATGTGTTTTTTATAGCCAACCACGCGCTTTGAAGGGGTGAAAATAGCCCTCAAAGTTGGGGGTCAAAATCACATTTTTTGAGTTATCTTGGTAACCAGCGGTCGAAAAAATTAAATTTTTTTAAAATGGGAAATGTCGCTCAAGAAATTTTTAACAAAAGTTGTTTGTTTAAAGAATACATTAAAAATTTGGTTTTTTGTTTAGTTTCTCTTATTTATTGTTGATTCATTTTAATGTAAACTTGGGTATGTGATCTTTGATCCAAAATAGGGTATACAGTAAAGATTCTACTGAAGTCAGTACCGACGTTCCCTACTTATGACAGTGGAACACCTCACACCACTCGAGAACCGTCGTGTCGCGGTCACCCCATTGTCGGGTATATCGGTGTGAGACCCGAAGACCACTACTAATCCAATTACAAAACTTCTTTATTTTTCGTTATATTTTTATGAAACTTTTACCAACATATTCGTGGCATTTTTCTGATTAAAATGATACCATATATGATATAATTCCGATGTTATTTACTTGTGTAACAAGCGATAAAAGTTTCGAACGCAGAGGAGGACAGCGTATGGGAAAGAAAGAGACGCACTTCGACTCTCTGCGTCTCTTTCTTTCCCATACGCTGTCCTCCTCTGCGTTCGAAACTTTTATCGCTTGTTACACAAGTAAATATCATCGGAATTATATCATATTTGGTGTCATTTTAATCAGAAAAATTAAACGAATATGTTGGTAAAAGTTTTATGAGAGAATAATGAGAAATAAAGAAGTTTTGTAATTGGATTAGTAGTGGTCTTCTAGTCTCACACCGATATAGCCGACAATGTTGTGGCCGCGACGGTTCCGAGTTTCGCTGTCAGCACCTCGGACGCCGGCGAGAACCTCCGACGTTCCCCGGATTTGACACTCTAAAGAACCGAGAGAGTATCATAAGTCAAATCTTCACTGTATAGTCAATCTCCCATGCACACGAAAATGGAAAACCTCACACCACCGCTGTGAGTAGCCGAAGCTCGAGAGCCGTCGCGGTCACAACATTGTCGGCTATATCGGTGTGAGACCAGAAGACCACTACTAATCCAATTACAAAACTTTTTTATTTTTCGTTATATTTTTATGAAACTTTTACCAACATATTCATGGAATTTTTCTGATTAAAATGATACCAAATACGATATAATTCCGATGATATTTACTTGTGTAACAACTTGTTACTAACAAGCGATAAAAGTTTCGAACACAAAGAAGGACAGCGTATGGGAAAGAAAGAGCCGCGGAGAGTCGCGGCCGCCGCGCCGCACCGGCGCAGATCACAGCTCGCGTGAGCGCGGACCTTTAAATGAAAAATTTAACTTCTTTATTATTAATTTTTCTTTATGAAACTTTCACCAATATATTTGTGGCATTATTCTGATTAAAATGGTACCAAACGCGATATAATTCGGATAACATTTACACTAATCTTCCGTCAATGTAATTGTTATGGGAAGCAACTTTCTTCGTTCATTACACAGGTAAATATCATCGGAATTATATCGTATTTGATATCATTTTAATCAGAAAAATGCCACGAATATGTTAGTAAAATTTTCATAAAAAAATAATGAAAAATAAAGAAGTATTGCAATTGGATTAGTAGTACATTGTTGTTTGGCTCAACGGTGTCACTTCTTTACGTGATCGTCCCCACCGATCCCCCGCATTTTATTATTAAAATTATTATTAAAACTATTAAAATACACGAATATATACGAACCGTGGCACCCAGGGCAAGACGCGCTAAATTTGCGTGGTAGTCAATGGGTTAAGCAGCCCTGTCTTATAGCAACGGGACTTCGAAATATTAAACGTGAACGTGCAAACAACAATAAATAATTTTTCAAAAATTTTTCATTCATGAAAAATAGTCCTGATTTAAAGTTTTCCACCCTGTGCGTTCGACGAGCCCCCCCCCCCCACCCTCCGCCAGATTGCTGGAGTTAAGACGGTTTACAGAAGGCATGAGCTGTATTTATTAACTATGCTTTATGTTGATTACTTGTTAGTCAATACCCCATGTACACATAATTGAGGAGGGTACATCTTGTATTAATGCTCGGATCATATTTAATTATTTAATAACTAATCGTAACTCACTCTAATATATGGTGCCGAACTAAAGTACTAGCACATCCTATGAAACGGAACAATTATTTAAAAATTTTAACCAAATGATTTGATTTTTTTGCGATGCCAGAAGGATTAGTTGCCTAGATAGTATAAAATTATTATTTATTCATGCTGTATATAAAAGCATAAATTTCCAATAATGCTCGATTCTCCGTCTGCTTACATTGTCGCTGGTCTTTAAAGTTCCGAACTCTTTAAAGAACCTCACACCACCAATGTGAGTAACCGAAGCTCGAGAGCCGTCGCGGCCACAACATTGTCGGCTATATCGGTGTGAGATCAGAAGACCACTACTAATCCAATTACAAAACTTCTTTATTTTTCATTATTTTTTTATGGAATTTGCGCTGACTAATTCGTGGCATTCTTCTGATTAAAATGACACTAAACACGGTATAAATTGAACGGTATCTAGTATTTTTAACTTTTGCCAGCTCGACGAATAAACGGCGACGATGCCCGACGACTGCAATGTAAGCAGATGGAGATTCGAGCATTATTGGCAATTTATGATTTAATATATTTAATCAGAATGATATTGTTAATGCGAATAAGTTGTAGAGCTTATCCCGGTGAAAATGAGTCTAAACACGACATCATTTGGACTATCTTCAATAAAATTGTAATTTTTGTCGTAACATTACGTATCAATATAATGGGTCGATTACACTCGAATTTGAACTAATTTTCATCAGGAAAATCCTCTCAATTCACTCGTCACAATTTTATAAAGGTATACAGAAAAATCTAAAGTTTAACTTTTTAATTCCTGTGCGATTCTCCATCCGCTTACATTGTATGCCGTTTGTCAGTCGCTTGGTTTTCAACGTTCGGCGCTCGTCGGGCGTCGTTGTCGTTTATTCGAGCTGGCAAAAGTTATGTGTAGGAATTGTTTTCGAAATAATTGCCAAGCGGTGGGATTTTACAGTGAGAAATGTCTATGGACGTTTATTTACCCGATGACAACGATTACACATACAGGTGTTACAACTCTCTCTCCCTCTCTCTCCCTCTCTCTCCCTCTCTCTCCCTCTCTCTCCCTCTCTCTCCCTCTCTCTCCCTCTCTCTCCCTCTCTCTCCCTCTCTCTCCCTCTCTCTCCCTCTCTCTCCCTCTGTCTCCCTCTCTCTCCCTCTCTCTCCCTCTCTCTCCCTCTCTCTCCCTCTCTCCCTCCCTACCTCGCCTATATAGGCCGATCGCCGACATACACACATACGCTCTAGATCACATTCATACATAGTTCCTCGCACCTTTCATACTGTGTCTCTCGCACACATGCTCGCTCTCTCTCTCACACTCACTCATTCGCACGCGTACATTAGGACATTCAACCGTCGCCCGATGTTTGACGACATTGACGTTGTTCCGAAAAACACGCTCGCGGTCGGGGCGTCCTAACGGCAGACCACGATAGGCAGTTTTTTCCCTCCTACATATGTATTCGAGGATTTACTCGAAGCCTTCGAATAAAAGATACAGATAAAAGATGAAAAAATTATTCGAAGTTTGAATACATCCGCTTCAAATAAAAAATTCTTTTATTCGTCGGATAAATTCTTGTCGAACAAAATTATTTATTCAATACTCGTCGAATAAAGATACTTCTTTTATTCGAACCTTCGAATAACGAATAAAAATTTTTTTTATCTTTTATTCGTAATTCCAAATTTTTATTTAGATAAATATTTTGCCCAACTCTGAAAATATGTATACATTTCTTCATTTAAACATATATTACAATAAAAATCACACAAATATTAAATAAATTCAGGCATTTCATTTTTATAAGGCAACGTAGACCAGCTACACTTAACACTAGAACTATCGCATGAGTCAAAATGACTTGTTCCTAACTTTTTCTTTTAGAAATAACGAAATTGTAAATATGTTTTTACGAGAAAATTTTTTAACAAACTTCTCTATGGCAGTAGATATTTAAACAAAACTGGTACGAAATCTAAACAACTACAGTATTGTTGTTGTTATAAGGCAATGTATATCAATTGCATTTACTGCTTGGTAGTTCTAGTGTTAATGCTCGGTATGTTTAGTGTTAATTTCGAAAATGTAGTTGAAATTCCACAGTGTTTGGTTCCGTTCTAATCGGAAAAATCTCACAAATACGTTGGTCAAATTTTCGTAAAAGAATAGCTAAAAATAATAAAGTAAAATAATTGCTTGACAAAAGTTTGTTGTTATATGATTCTGTGTATAAATAAGTATACTTCAACCTTCATTATTCTTTCAATAGGTAATCCAAATTTGGAACGCTACGCCCCATCTACGATAAGACGGTTGGGTGAGTAACAAATAAATATTTGCTCTACAACACATAAATCATTTTTTTCTAATAGCAATATTTACCAATACAGTACATTTTATGAATCAAAAGTTTTCACATTTTCATGTATCACTAATAATCGGACATTTTGAGAAAAATAAGTAAGTTGTGAACTCCATCGTAATAAACCGTTACAAACCCGTTTTCTTTAATAACATCATTTAACCGTTTGGGCATATTATAAATAATTGTTTAAAAAATTTTCTGAAAAAATTCCCAAGAAGTCCCATTCTATAATACTTTTAGTCTTGTTTGCAATTCACTTTTTAACCTTATTAGTTTTTTTCTAATTATTTAGTCTAATTCATCGCAGAAATTTTCTATTCGTTTGGATCCTGTATCCGCCCGGCAAAGGTTGAATAATTTTATATTACAGGTATATGTAGTGAACATTTCTCCCCCGAAATGTTCCGACCTCAAAGAAGGTCACAACTTCCGGTTCTACGAAGAAGATTGAAAATGAATGCTGTGCCCAAACCATGGGCAGATCGGGGACTACATCAAGAACAAGAGGAACAAGAGGAACAAGAGGAACAAGAGGAACAAGAGGAACAAGAGGAACAAGAGGAACAAGAGGAACAAGAGGAACAAGAGGAACAAGAGGAACAAGAGGAGCAACAACGTAATAACAACGTAATATTGGATGAAAACATGAACGGAGGAGACGAAGACTATTATACGGCACAGAAATTATTTCAAGAAAGTGAGGACATTATTTCGGAAGAAGAAGAAGAAAATCTGAATATGCAAAATATACAAGAGAATATTAATGTGCCTACGCGGACTTATTCAAGGCGGCCATTATATTTCTCAGAAAATGAGGACGAAGACATGGAATGGACCAGAATGGAACCGTCCACAAGTTCTCCTGCACGAACAAACAAATCCGTGCAAACTTCTCCTTCAACAGGATTCAGGGTAAAAAATGTCCTGACAAGGGAGAGCCTGATAAGGGAGAACAGAAATTTGAAGATGCAATTAAAGTATCTCAAGAAAAAAATTCGAAGAGTCATCGAAGCCAGAGATGGCACTAAAAAGAAAATACAGAAACGAGAAACTGTCGACGAATTTTTAAATCGACACAAGTGTGTCAACAATGTTGCACGGACCATGGTGAAGTTACAGTTGAAGAAGAACAACGTGCAGTACACAATGGAGGAACAGGATTTGGCGAAAATGATATTTTATAATTCGCCATCTGCATACAACAAGCTGAGGAAAAGTGGCTGTCATCTTCCAGCAGAAAGCACAGTGCGAAGATGGATTGCAATCCACAATTTGAATACTGGATTTGCAGACAACATCTTCAATGACATCCAGACGCGCCTATCCCAATTTCCATTGGAACAGAGGCTATGTGCGCTAAAATGGGATGAGATGTCCATCAAGACATGGGAAGAATATTCGGCTTCCCTAGATCAAATAGAAGGACTCGTCGATTTAGGAATTTTGGGTCGACGTGACGAAAAAGCTCGTTACGTTTTCGTCTTTTGTGTCGACAGCATCAGCGCTGAAAATAGATGGAGGCAGCCATTGGCCTATTTCCTGGCAGGAAAAGGAGGACTAAATGCAGAAGATATTATTAATCTACTGTTTATATGTCTGTGACGACTGAAAGAGAGTGGAGCACATGTCAAGATTTTAACATGCGACCAGTGCGCCACGAATCAAAAAGTCTACAAAACTTTAGGAGCAACCGAAGACAATCCGTCTTTCACCTACGAGGGAATCACATATTACGCAACATTCGATTTCCCTCATCTAATTAAGCGACTAGTGGCGCAATTGAGGAAACACGGAAATGTATACGTTAAAAATGAGAGTATCATTTCGTTTTCCGACATGTACGCAACATGGAACTATGATAGGACGATGAACTCCTCACGATTGCTGCCGCACATCACGCAAGTACATATACATCCAAATGCATTCGAAACAATGAATGTTAAGCGGGCATTCCAAATGTTTGGAAGAAGATTTGCTGCAGCAATAGAAGTTGCGGGCCATGATACAAGAGGACTCAAAGAACAAAGTACGACGTGGGAAAGGACGGCAGAATATATTAAAAGAATGGATAAATTAATAGATTACTGCAATTGCTATTATATTAACAGCAATTGCAAGAAGATGCCTCTATGCAACCGGCATGATGATGTGTACAAGACATTAAAAGATACGATGGATTGGTCGAAAACGTGGAGTCTTTTGCCATATACACCAGATTCATGGTATATGAAAAGACCGCCCTGCTTCAAGGGTCTAACCCAGACTCTGAGGGCATTTTTAAGCGTTTTCGATTCTATTACCAAGGAAGAAGTCACAAAGAACTTCCAGTTTGCTATAGGATTAGCAAATCAAAATTCCGTAGAACATTTGTTTTCAAAACTACGGCAGCGAGGGGGATTTAATTTCAATCCAACCTCTCGTATGGTCCGATTGAATTTACGGCACATAATGTGCTCAAAATTAATAAAAATTGGAGATCGGACAAATACACAAGAAGAGGACGAAGAAACTCGAACATTGAGTCAAGTTGAAAACTTGATTCTCACCCAAAATAATTTTATAGTGGGTGAGAATTTCCAACCAGACGAGGAAGACGATGGAGCGTTGGAATGCGCAAGGGATTTTAATCTCAATAAACAACAGGAGACAACTTCTGCCGGATCAAGTAAAGAAACATCGTTGTACGAGTTGACTTCAATAACATATTTCGCGGGCTATATCGTGCATCACATAATGCGACATTATAATTGCACTGATTGCCGCGATATAATGATGAAAACGCCGTTGGACGTGATGGAACCTGCAGAGGAGTATATTGGAAGCAGGGAATATTCAGACGACGACGACGACGATGAAGAAGGACCTGATGTTTCAAAACTGACAAGACCTACGGAGGCATTTGTGAAAATAATAACAATGCAGTTACAAATATTTAACGACCACTGGAAGATATTTTGGCGGCAGAAAAATGTATTAGATCATTTATACACAACGGCAATAGAAATGATCAATGTTCAAGATCCGGCTTGGTTTCAAGAAGACAATAACTGCTACAAACATAGAGTAGCAGCATTAAGACATCTATATAAAGTCAAATTACATGACCAAGCACGGAAGAGAAACGAAGAGGAAAAGTCTCTCTCGAAGCATCGCAAGCTCAAAACGGTATTAAACAAATAATGAGCTTCTGTCAATCTCTGTACGGCTATCCGAACTCGCGTTGAGGTGGACCGAGTAGCTGAAACGCGAGCCAGGAGAAGCTAGGATTCAACACAGGGAGAGAGAGAGAAAGAGAGAGAAAGAGAGAGAAAAATTCATCTACAAGTTCAAAAAAGAAGTCGTCTTGATCTGCCGCCGTCTACGTCCAATTTCAAGAAATCTGCGACAAATCCAGAAACGAGTCATCTTCCGTTCATGTACGAGAGTAAGTTCAAAATTATCTACAGTCTTGACATAATCCTTTTCACCTTGCGCACACTGACCTCTGTCCTCATTTATTTTATTGTTATACTGTTGTGCTAATGCTATGAAAAGATCCTAATTCCGCCATTTTTCTTCCTTGTGTTGCAGATAGATCATGGCCGCTCCGTTAAAAGTTTGCACCAAAGAAGAACAACGAGCAGTGACCCGATTCCTCTGGTCGGGAGAAAAGAAATTCATCAAACATCGCACTTCTTGCGTGCTGTTTTGCCGCTCGCTCAGCTGACTCCCAACGCGAAGGTGATGTGCGGGGCAACGGCCGCTACATCTAAACATTCAGCGGCTCTCGTTAAAATGTTGTTCGATCTCCTCTTGCTTTTATAAAATTAGTTTTATAAATTTTATTATAAATTTATTATAAATTTTTATTATTATTCTGTAATGTGTATTGTGTTCAGCCTTATATGTTTATTATTTATAAGTAGTTAGTTATTGTTATTTATTATTTAAACAACTTTTATATAAATAAATTTGTATAATGTTTCTTTATTCATTATTTGAATTATTATTTCAATAATGATTTATTATAAAAATAATTGTTTAAACAAATAAATTTTTATGATGTATAGAAATTTGTTTCTATAAAAAAATTATTTTCTCATATCCTAGTCTGTTTTAGCCTTATCGTTCGTGAACAGCTATCGTGCCGTCGCGTCGCGCAACAAGACAACGCGTCCGCGACAATGTTGCTTACTCGCCCGTAGACTAGACTGAGTGCAATGCATTTTCGGTGTCAAAACATATGCCGAATAAACTCCTTTTGTTTTCAAGGTTTCTGAACATTACGAACGTTAAATTGAGTAGAATGAGAAGAATACAAAAAGTTAGGACGTGCAGGTCGCAAGAAGTGTAGAGTGTAGGTCATTGGATTTGTTATGTTAAATGTCTACACCAGGGCTGCTTAACTTGTTTTTCGCCGCGAGCCACACAACGCTCTCACCATTCGCCAATACCCACTCCATGCATTCCCCCTCTACACTCTTCTCGGAATGAAGGAAAATCGATTGAAAACAAAATTATAAACAAATGCCGAGAGGTCTTGTTGTCTCATTCTGCCGCGCTTCGCCTCGCTTTCTTTCTTCGTTGCAACCAATCCCCTCCACCAACGTCCATCGCGTAGAGAGGAGCATTAGCGAAACGGAGCGCGGCAGAATGAGACTGCTACGACTCTCCTTTCCCCTGTGACAGCCTGCTTGTGCGACGACATCGTATGCAATGGGGGTTTCTTGTCGAAAAAGGAAGATCGCGGAAAGAGCCACCAGTTAAGCAGCCCTGGTGTACGTAATACAGGAAAACATAGGGTAGCATTTGAAAAACTAAAATCGACTTAAAAATTTCCCGCACAACCTACCCTGCAAAAAAATAACGTACACCGTATTATGTCCCCCTTCGTATCAAACAAGTTATTTCTAAACTTTTTTTGACAGGTGTAGTCTTTCACGAGATAAACGAATTCTTTTAGATAAATGAGACACCCTGTATATTGGATTTCAAGTAATTGTAATCATAATCATTTGTATAATTCTTTTATGCATACTACTTTGGCAAGATCAAAAAATAAAAACTACTTGTTTCACATTTTTCATAGAATTCAACGGATTTTTGTTTATGGAAATGTCGCACGAAGCAGTTTCTAATGCATGGTAATGTCGCATAAAGGTTTGGTTGCAATATAGTTCTGATTCACGCCACAGACTAAACAAAAATTAAACGGATTCTGATCGGTGCTAAAGATGATGCAGGTTCTGTTTCATGCTAAAGATGATGCAGGTTCTGTTTCATGCTAAAGATGATGCAGGTTCTGTTTCAGGCTAAAGATGATGCAGGTTCTGTTCCAGGCTAAAGATGATGCAGAAAAAGTGGGGACACTAAAACCCCGGGCGTGAGCACTCTCATTTCCTCTCTGACACAATTTACTATTAGGTGTTTCCCGGGCCGCTTCCAGACGTAGAGTGCCGGATCTACGGCTCGCATCGACCTCCTTCGTTCGTTATCGAGTGGGGATCGATGCGTGCGCAACTCGAACGGTATCGCGATATCTCGCGGTCCTTCTCTACGTTCGGACTCGCGAGCACCGTAATAGAATGTTGTGGTGGGGTCGGTATTGCTGTCGGATACACGCGATACATCGATATGTAACCGACACGGTTACAAGGTTCGAATAAAAAAAGTATCTTTATTCGACGAGTATCGGATAAATAATTTTATTCTACGAGAATTTATCCGACGAATAAAGATAATTTTTTTTATTCGAAGCGGATTTATTCGAACTTCGAATAATTTTTTCATCTTTTATCTGTATCTTTTATTCGAAGGCTTCGAATAAATCTTCGAATAACTTTTGCCGAGCGCTGAGCTTCAAAGACCCAGCGACGACAGACGATATACAATGTAAGCGGATGTAGAATCGCGCACGAATGAAAGTTTAAACTTTTAGATTTTCCAATATATCCTCATAAAATTGTGACAAGCAAATGGAGGGGATTTTCCTGATGAAAATGAGGTCAAATTCAAGTGTAATCGAACAAGTTTCACTGATACGTAATGTTACGATAAAAATTACAATCTCGTTAAAGACAGTCCAAATGATGTCGTGTTTGGGCTCATTTTGATCGGGATAAGCTCTACAACTCATTCGTATTAACAATATTGTTCTGATTAAAAACATAAAATCATAAATTGCCAATAATGCTCGATTCTCCATCTGCTTACATTGTAGGCTGTTGGTCGGTCTTTAAAAAAAAATCTTTATTCGTCGAATAAAGTCATTACGTGTGGAATAGAGATAACATAATTATTTTTATTTGACGCGTAACAAATTATTTTTTTATCTTTTATTCGCTGTTTGAAATGACTATTTCAATAAAAATTTGCTCATCCTTGCTCCTACAATTATATTATTTTATACATATTAATTCATCCACGTGATTCTCTCTCAAAACTCTATATTATTCGGAATAGTACGTTAAATAAACGCTACTCTGGTTTTCAACATATTTCTGTTCCCACAGATCGATCCTTGGAACAATTATCTATAAAAAAAAGTGTAAGGAAATAATGCTTGTTCATGAAACATTTTTAAATTACAAATTAAGGTATCTCATATGAAAGAAGTAGAAATTGATTTTCCTAAAATTATGCTTTAATAATTTCTTACGTAAAATATTTTTACGAATTTTTTGTCCTTGATGTTAGTTTTACTTTCAATATTTTAAACCTTAAAAAGCAACACTAAAAAAAATATCTGTTTAATTCGAATACATTCGTCGGATATGGTTCCGTGATGATTCAACTTCTCACGGACGAGAATTTCCTTAGTGGTCTTCTGCACCGACGAGATACCGTCGTTGGCGTCGTTGGCATTCTGTTACTTACTCCAGCCAAAATTTATCCTAGAGGGCGGTAGAAAACACCGTATTTTTCGAGCGACACATTCTCCCGTAAGGCTGGCAGCACCAACGAGATATATATATATATTTTTTTATTGATAAAGCTTTAGGCCTTATATGGCCCATGACCTGGTTTGTATAAGGAACATAATAAATTCATCTTGTACTTAAACCTATATGCCTATATACTATATATATATATATATATCTATCTATCTATAAATCTATCTATATATGTATATACATATCTATAAATCTATATATATCTATATCTATCTATATCTATCTATATATATTTCCTCTCTGTCTATATGTAAGTCTATGTATATCTCTTATTTCCTATACAGTATTTGTTTACAGTTTTCTCGGGTTGGTACTTAGCTATGTGGTTTCTATCACATTTTCTTTACGAGCTCACTTCTACTTGTCTTATTGTCTATATACCTTAAGTTTACGCTCTTACATGTACTTAGTCTTTATATTCTTATATCTGGTATCTGGATACTAGATTAACCTATTTGATTTGGTTCTTGTATTGCACATATATTGCCTTATATCTATTCTTATTTGTAATGGTAATTATCGGACTTATCTTACTATTCTTATACTATTTAATACTGATTAATTGAGCAGTGTGAGGAGTGCTTGTAGATTTGGGGTGTTATAAGAATATGTTATTTGCAGCGCAGAAGGTATTGATGGGGTTTAAGACCGTAGCGTTGAGGTTCTTTAGGAAGGTGTCTATTTTAAACAGGGGTTTCCAGTTATTTTTCAGTAATTTGGAGACCATTAGATTTCTGTTCTTACGACGATGAGGACAGTACCATATTAGATGGTCTACGTCTTGGGTGGGGTGCGAACACTCACAAGTGGCATGCTGTATTATTTTGAGTTTGGCCAGGGATTCATGTGTGTTAACATGATTGGTCCTCATTCTTCCGAATCTTACTATCAGTTCTCTGGGAAGGTCAAGATCTCTATACCAGGGTTTCTTATGCGGATTGAAGAATTGTTGAAAATATTTAACTCCTTTGCTATGAAACCTATCCCTGAGGAGGGATTGGAACTCGTTCCACATTTCGTTTTTGAAAAACTCTTTGTAATCTGTGTAAGGGATTTTGTGTTGTAAGGACGGTGCTTTTTTTGTGGCTTCTTTTGCAAGATTATCTGCTACTTCGTTCCCATGTATTCCACTATGGGCTGGGATCCATATATATGAAACGTGTTTGTGGTTGTTAAATTTGGTTGTTAGATTGTATGTTTTTTGTTTGATAACAATGATATGATAGTTGGTTCTAGTATTTGGGGAGGCGTTATTTAGTGAGGTAAGGGCACTGAGAGAGTCGGAGCAGATTAGCAGAGGTTTGTCAGAGTTGTTAAAGAGATCTAGGGCTATTGATATAGCTGCACATTCAGCTGTGTATACTGAAGCTGTGGGGTTAATATGGATAGGGAGTGAGAACTTTCCTTCAAGGCAGACGATACCTGCACCTGTTGAGAGTCCGCCTTGAACTTTAGAGCCGTCAGTGAAAATACAAAGATGGTTTGGATAGTGGGTTTTAATGTGGTCTATAAATTCTGTGTTTGGAAATGGGGATCCTTGTAATTGAAATCCTGTTTTGAGGTCGCAGGAAATTTGGAAATTCATGGCATTGTAAGATGCGGCTATGCAGGGGAAGTTATCGTCTTTATGGCAAGTATGGGAGATCTTTTGAATATTGCTGATGCAGTGCATGAGAACATTGGAGGCTTTATGGAGTAAACTGCCAGGGTTCGAGGAGGTTATTTGATCAAATTCTTTTATGTACCTGTTGGAAATGTGGTTTACGTTGGAAGTAATCTTGATGAGATGGGTTTTACCTAAAAAGGATGCTCTGTTTTCGAAATATGGTAACCCTGCTTCTGCCAAAACTACATTAGTAGGAGCAGATGTTCTAAGTCCGAGGGCCAGTTTGAGGGCACGCACTTGAATGGACTCGAGTTTGGTTATGAGAGATTGTTGGCTTGGAAAGTATATGTGGGAGGCATAATCCAGCCTGGATCTGATCAGGGCTTTACATAGTACAATTAATGTGTCTGGGTGGGCTCCCCACCAGACGCCTCTAAGGAATTTAATTATGTTCATGGTGCGTAAGCAGCGGTTGTGGAGAGAAAGTATGTGAGCTTTGAAGTTTAGTCTGTTGTCAAAGTGAATTCCCAGAAATTTTGCAGAGTCTAGATCCGTCTTTTCTGTAGTGCCTAATCGAAATTGGGTGCGTCCGGCTAGTAGTCTTCCGTTGTTAAAGACCACTATATTGGTCTTTTCTGATGAAAGAACGAGGCCTATTGCAGAGAGATTGGTTCGTACCTTTTCAAAAGACTTTTCAATGGTTGTTTTGGCTTCTTCCAGGCTTGAGCTTCTTGTGTATATGGCTATGTCGTCTGCGTACTGGGAGATGTGCACTTTCTTGGGAATATCTTGGAAGATGTTGGCGACGTAAAGATTGTAGAGAAGTGGGCTGAGGACTCCTCCTTGTGGCAGGCCCTTATAGATTACCCTCATGCCATGGAAGCTGGGGGGCCAAGCGAAGCGGCAGTATGACCAGTTGGCTATAAAGTGAAAGATGTTGCGTGAGATTCCCATCTTGGCTAGAGTATTCAGCAGAATGTGGCATTGGACGTTATCAAAGGCAGCGCTGTCATCGAGAAAAGCTGCAGTTGTAAGTTGGTAAGAGCGAAGCCTGACCGTATGTAGGTTGCTAGGTTGAGGATGTTGTCGGTAGATGAGCGGCCCTTTCTGAAGCCAGCCTGAGTTGGGGGTATGAGGTCTACGATCTCACACCACCACAGTAATCTGTTGTTTATTAATCTTTCCAAGATTTTACTCATGCAAGACGTGAGTGAGATGGGTCTAAAGTTTTGATTGTCCGGTTTTTTAATGAATAGTACCTGGGTTTTGTTCCAGTCTTCTGGTGTGCGATGATTTGTGAATAATTCGTTGTAAATGTCAAGTAGATCAAGTCTAGCTTTGGTTGATAATTTTTGTATCATCCTATAATCTACTCCATCGAGTCCAGGGGATGATTTGGGGTTGGATCGGTCTATGGCATTGTTGAATTCGGTGAAGTCGAACGGGGAGTCTAGGAATGGGTTTGGAGTAACTTTTACGTTTATGATGAGATTTATTGGAACCCAAGGAGGGGAGAGTTTGTCTGAGGCTTTGTTAATATTTTCCTTGAGTAGCTCAGAGTTTGTACTTTCTTTGTTCTTCGTGGATGTCCAATTACTTTTTAAGTACCCTGATGTGGTTCCAGATGTAGGTGAGTGAAGTTTTGTGGGAGAGGTTGGCATCAAATTGTCGGAAGTTTTCCCTTTTTTTCTTTTTTATAAGTTTTTTGGTCAGAGCTACTTGTTTTTTGTAAAAGAACCAGATGTTGATGGTTGACTGATGCTGCTGTTACGAGCCAGGACTGCGAGCAACGCGAGAGGCCGGCGAGGGGTTGTTACCCCAGGAATATGGTTTCAATTTGTTAGTTAGGTATTCGGACACACCCAATGCGAGATCGGGAAGCCGCTAGGATAGTTGACGTCGAGGACGCACCTGATGCGAAATCAGGGAACCTCTGGGAGGTTGGAGTCAAACGCAGACGCACCCGATGCAAAACCGGGGAGCTACTAGGAGGATGAAACTTCGTGAACGCACCCAATGCGTTATCGGGGAGTCACTAGGAGAGACACGCGGCGAACCCGATTTAAAAGGAAGGTGGATGACACGCAGACGCACTTGATGCGAGACCAGAGAGCTGCTAGGATACGGAAGAACCCAATACGGAATCAGGGATCTGCTAGGATGGTATAGTTTTCGTGGAAGCACACAATGCGAAACCGGGGAGCCACTAGGTTGGAGAAATCTTCGTTGAATTGAATCTAAGATTAGTAAGCCTCGTAACTTATATATAATTTAATTGATACAATCCGAGCGGTAAGATTGTATCATGTGGGAACGTTCAATTATTAGATTAGGATATCAGGCAATAATTAAAGGTTGTAGATTACGCGAGTTTAACAAACAAGACAAATATATTCTGATTTCAGATAATTACAAATGTTGTTGTTTGTGTCGGGATTGGATGTAGTAAGTGTACAATTAGAGAAATTGTTACCTAATGTTGCACGGTGTTGACGCACTGGCAATGCGAGGTTAGATAGCGATTGTTGAATGCCAAATAGAATATATACAGAACTAACGGAATCTATAAGGTTACGAGTTGATTCGAAAGGGACTTTAACCCAATCTCACTAGACTTGACGCGACGTGACTGCACGAGTACTGAACCGCGTCTGAATCTCGACTGAATCGCTTCTCGACTAACCGAAGAGGATGAAAATGCATGGGTTTATATACCCTAAAAATGAGAGGGGAATGTATCTGCTTTATTTTACGGTCGCATACTCGTATTTGTCGTTTCCAGTGAGTTTAAGGTTTGCAGCTGGATCTTGTATTGAGGTATTGTTTGCTGGGTTTGCTTGAGACCATGCTTTGGAAGAGGAAGAGGTCGAAGCCGAACCAGGAACCTCTTGTCCTCCAAACTCTTTGAGTTGAAGGATGCGTTGTTGGGATGGTTGGCGTAGGTGAGGAAAGTTCTCCTTGTTGTCCTGTATAGTTCTGGAATTGTTCTTGAGCGAATGTCTCGTGACCAACTGCTTGGCTTCGTAGAAGCTTACGTTTAGTAGGGACATCTGTCTATTTATTTCCTTGTTGGTTTGGAGTGACGAGCAGCTTGGATGTAGAGTAGGATGTGCTTCTTTGCAGTGAGCACAGGTAGGTGTATCTATTGTAGGGCAATCAGTGATATTGTGTCCTGGATTTCCACAATTTTTGCACAGTTTTTCGCTGCGGCAGAATTTGGCAGTGTGTCCTGTTTTAAAGCAGTTATAACATATTTTTAACGGATCTATGTATAGTTCTACCGGTGTTTGGATTAGTTTGTATAGTTTAATGTAATCTGGAAGAGTCGTGCCCTCAAAGGTGATAACTATGGATTCGCTAGGAATCCACTCCCATGTGTTTGTTTGTGGGTTTCTTATTTTCCTATTGAGTCTCCTGGCGTCTAGTATGGAAACTGGGGAGTCTGTGAATTCCTTTATATCTTCCAAATCGCAATCAGTGGAGAAGCCCTTGATGAGGCCTCTCCTTGTGATTCGGAATTTGGGGATATATACATTGATTCCCTGTAGGTCCTTATTGTCGGATTTCACGAAGTTGTTTGCCTAGGTGCCTGTTCTGAACTTTATATTAAATTTTCCAAATCCTTCGTTTTTGATTTCGTCTACGCCTTCATGGTTTTTACTCAAGGCTTTGGCTAACATGAGGGCGTTTTGGGAGTTCCTGGGTTTGGCATGGGTCCTACTGAATGTGGCCGAGACATATGCTGGGCCCTTGTGAGAGGCTGGGTATTGGTTGATGACATATTCGCGTCTTCTTTTGAATAAGTATTCATTCTCTATTATATTCTTTGTGTCTGTTACCTTTGTTCCCGTGTGCGCTGAGTTGGATGGTTCAAGTGATTTTCTCTTGTTATTGTTTGTTTTGGTCACTGTTTGGTTCTTGGATAACGACGTGGGGTGTCCTGCCATGCCTTTGTCATTGGCGTTGTTTTTGGACGCCATTATGGCTTCATCGTTGCCTGGGACTTCTAATTCTTCTAAATCCTGGAACAGTATGAAGGGATTCAGAGATTTTGATAACAAAGATGTCTGTACAGGTAGATTGGGCAGCGTCCGTGGGAGTTGGTACACCGGTTTTCTTGTATTTTCACTTGGGTATTCTCGCGATAAAAAAAAATTTTGTCTTGCGTCTGCGGAGCTCTCCAAGAACCACGAGATATATATAAAGACTGCCAGCCCCCGTGTTAAACTGCGAGTCTCAAAGTGGGTGCCAGGTGGGTGCTGGGAGCGGTCGGTAACGGCCCCAATGTCGAAATACTCTCGTCGGTTGTGGAACTAAGAACGTGGAACTATCACTGATCTCAAATACCAACATCACTAAACATGCCGCGCTCGCTACCTAAATAGAACATTTGCTCGTGAATTACGGAAAAAACGTCAGTGACAGAGGCAATAAATAAACGTATAATACGTAGAATGAAAATAATTATCTTTTATTGTATAATTTCATTACACTCTTATTGCCTTCTTATTTTCCATATTGTTCACCATTGTAATCATTATTTCATAATCGATAATTTATAGGTGTAATTAATTAATTTGGAAATTATTGCGATATTTATAAAATAATGATTATTCAATAAAATATATTCTGTAATAGTTATAGAATTTAAAAAAAGAATAAATATATAAATAGAAAAGTTTTTTACTTATTTATCCGATAATACCACTTCTAATGCTCGACTGCATTGACTGCAATTATTCAAGTAGAGGTAGTAACGAAATAAAAGTGTTAAGTAATGAAACTATCTTTCGACGGCTCTTATCCATATAATGCTATTTGGAGGCAGTATTATTGCTATTTGTACAGACACACAGATACACAGATTCTTACATCTTGCAATGCACGTTGTTTTTTTCTCCGTCGACCGATTTCGATGAAATTTTCAGTATGTGTATCACTACCATAGATGTACAAAACACATTTTTGAAATTTTTATTGCGGATTTAAATAAAAAAGTGTTGAAAAGTGTCTGTCATTTTAAGTTTTAATTATAATTATATTGTTTGCTATTTTCTATACCTTATAGTATTATTTCTTTACATTTTATATTTTTTATATTTTATAAGCAATAAACTTTATGTATAATCATTAATTGTATTGTTAAATTTCATTTTCTGTGAGTAATTGTCAATACATATACATTAGTAACCACATCTAGACTTTTGCCCGAAATTCGGCTATTTGTCCTCACTGTGCAACGCGGCGAAAACCAAGCAGTCGAACTCGAGGCGAGAAGGACTAGCCGCTTCTCTTTCTTTTCATATGCTGTCCTTCTTTGCGTCCGAAACTTCCGTCGTTCATTACACAAGTAAATATCATTGGAATTTTGTCATATTTGGTACCGTTTTCGGTAGAAAAATGCCACGAGTATTTTGGTGAAAGTCCGATAGAAAAATTATTAATAATGAAAAAGTTAATTTTTTTATTTAAAGGCCTGAGCTCACGCAAGTCTTTCATCTTTTCCGAACGCTTCGACTCTCCGCGGCTCTTTCTTTCCCATACGCTGTCCTTCTTCGCGTCCGAAACTTCAATCGTTCATTACACAAGTATTTATCATCGGAATTATATCATATTTGGTTTCATTTTAATCAGAAAAAAGCCACGAATATGTTGGTAAAAGTTTTACAAAAAAATAACGAAAAATAAAGAAGTTTTGTAATTGGATTAGTAGTGGTCTTCTGGTCTCACACCGATATAGCCGACCATGTGTGGCCCACTCCTCGACGACGGTTCTCGAGTTTCGCTGTCCGCTTCTCCGTGCAACATTATATCGGAGACGGATATTCTCTCCGTTTGAATACCAGTCATTTTGGTGTGCCATAGGTTTCTTATGGCAGAGTTGGGCAAAATATTTATCTAAATAAAAATTTCGAATAACCAATAAAAGATAAAAAAATTTGTATTCGTTATTCGAAGGCTCGAATAAAAAGAGTATCTTTATTCGACGTGTATCGAATAAATAATTTAATTCGTCGAGAATTTATCCGACGAAAACAGATCATTCTTTTTATTCGAAGCGGATTTATGCGAACTTCGAATAATTTTTTCATCTTTTATCTGTATCTTTTATTCGAATGCTTCGAATAAATCTTCGGATAACTTTTGCCAGCTCGACGAATAAACGGCGACGATGGCCGACGAGGACAGACGAGCGCCGAACGTCGAAGACCCAGCGACTACCAAACAGCATACAATGTAAACGGATGGAGAATCGCGCACGAATGAAAGTTTAAACTTTTAGATTGTCCAATATATCCTCATAAAATTGTGACGAGCGAATGGAGGGGATTTTCCTGATGAAAATAAGGTCAAATTCGAGTAAAATCGAACAAGTTTCACTGATACGTAATGTTACGATAAAAATTACAATCTCATTAAAGACAGTCCAAAAAAAAATTATTCGAAGTTTGAATAAATCCGCTTCGAATAAGGACATAAAAATTTTTTTATCTTTTATTCGTTATTCGAAATTTGTATTTAGATAAATATTTTACCCAACTCTGGTCGGAGAATGTAACATTTGATAATCGATATAGGTCCGTGATGATTCACCTTCTCACCGATGAGAATTTCCGTAGTGGTCTTCTGCACCGACGAAATACCGTCGTTGGCCTTCTGTTTCTTACTCCAGCCAAAATCTATCCTAGAGGGCGGTAGAAGACCACCGCATTTTTCGATCGACACATTCTCCCGTAAGGCTGGCAGTCTTTCTATATATCTCGTCGGTGGCCCGGTTCTATTCTAGGAAAGACGACACGGTTCTGTGTCATGCTAAAAGACGGACCGGTTTTGTTCCAGGAAAGACAGACTGGTTTTCTGTGCCATGCTAAAAGACGGACCGGTTTTGTTCCAGGAAAGACAGACTGGTTTTCTGTGCCATGCTAAACGACGGACCGGTTCTGTTCCAGGAAAGACGGACCGGTTCTGTGCCATGCTAAGGCTGAGCAGATGTCAGCACTATATCGGGTACGCCGAAAACCCAGGCGTGAGCACTCTCATTCCTCTCTGGTATATACAGGGTGAGTCACCTAACGATTGCACCTCAAATATCTTTGTTGTTTCTAAAGATACGTAAAATATGGTAAGGACAAAGTTGAATGGTACAATGGGGCTGACACGATGCCATAAAAAAATTTTGTTTTTATGTCATTTTTTTTAGAGATATCAAGGTCACCTTGACTTTTTTAAATGGAACCACCCTTTTTTAAACACCTACAATGATAGTCCCTTTCCTTAGGAATGCAGTGACTATATTATTCCTAGGTCATTCAAGCGTCAAAGACAGAAAAAACGTATGAAACAAAAATATGGAAGCAGAATACCTGTATTTTATAAATGTATAATTGGGCCATGATTAGTGAATGTTGCTTCGTCCGTAAACAAGACACTAGAAAAAAATGAATGATTTTGAAGCAATCCCCATTGACAAAAGTTAATTCTATTTTGAAAATCATTCCCGTGCAATTCTTGATGGAGCGATATGTGGAACTAATGAAATTTATGTCGGGCCAGAATTCGTATTACGCTACTTTGACTTATGCCTGCTTTCCGAGAAATTTTTCTCGTACTCACGCAAGGATCGACAGCTGTAGCTGCTGAAATATTAATTTCATTGTCTTCATTAGTCGTGGGATTCTTCCGTTTGTGCTGTCTTGCATGTACACTTCCAGTACTTCGAAACTAGCTGTACGTATTAATGAAAGTCGGTCTAGAAGGAGTGTTTCGATCGGGGTGCCTCTCTTCATACAGTAATCGGTCCTGCACTGCATTTTGTCTACATTCACAGTAAATCGTTATCATATCACACTTTTCAGTCATTGAATAAGACGGAATCGCATTTGGAAACATAATGATAGTAAATAAGAATGCTGAACAACAATAACACTGAAGGACCTTAGTATGTTTACTTTAACTACGACCATACTATGTTTACTATTTACTACAAGTCTCAACCGTGATAAACGTATTCTGCTTTCATATTTTAAATCTTATACGTTTTCTCTGTCTGTGACCTTGAATGACCTTGGACTAATTATAGTCACTGAATTCCTAATGAAAGGGACTATCATTGTAGGTGTTTAAAAAAGGGTGGTTCCATTTTAAAAAGTCAAGGTGACCTTGATATCTCAAAAAAAATGACATAAAAACAAAATTTTTTTTGCATCGTGTCAGCCTCATTGTACCATTCAACTTTGTCCTTACCATATTTTACGTCTCTTTAGAAACAACAAAGATATTTGAGGTGCTAACGTTTGGTGACTCACCCCGTATAGTGTTGAGTGCATTTAAAGATGGAAAACATGAGAATGAAGGTAATTAAAAGCAGAAAGTATTCTCACAAGCACGAAAGTTCTTCAAGCACAAAGTATAAACAATTCTAAAAGAAATAGTATAGGAGTAAAAAGAGTTTCTCAAGACCATAAAAAGTTCAATAAAATAAATTCACCGAATCAACTCGAAGGAGGGCTATCGCCCCCCTCCTGCCAAAGTGAAAGCCATAGAGGATTTTCCCAAACCAGAAACCAACACTCAACTCCGGCGTTTTCTGGGAATGTTAAATTATTACAGGCATTGTATCGCGGATGCTGCCCGTATACAGGCACCGCTAAATGAACTCCTTATTGGAACCTCTAAGTCCTCCAAAAAGCTGCTGGCCGCACTCCAGCTGGTACTCCAGTTGGTCAGTGGCGATAACCATCAAGGTAATACAGGCCGAAACCGTTGCCAGGGCTTCCTTTGGATCCCCGCTCACCATCTCCACAGACCAGGGAACCCAGTTCAAGTCAGCCCTCTTCGCTGCATTGGTTAGAGTCTGCTAGGCTCGGAATGAATCCATACCACTCCTTACCATCCTCAGACCAATGGAATGGTGGAGAGGTTTCATGGCTCCCTCAAGGCTACCTTGATGTGCAGAGTCCTTGATGTGCGTGCCATCGTGGCGCTTCGAGCGCCTCGAGAAGGAGAAAGCAAATCTTGAGGCCGCAACCGCTCTTTTCCATTGGTCACACCTCAGGATGCTTTCCATTGATTGTGTCACGTCCGGTGGTTCGACCGTCAATGAATAAACCCTGAGATAAAGAATTATTACGAATTATTATAGAAATCCGATGATGTCACGCGAAGAAAAATAAAATAGGATATACGCTAAGAATTCTACGCAGTTAGGTAGCGCGGAAAAAGACCGACTTATCTTCCTGCAAGATACGCAGATGAAGATCAGTTTACACCTTGGGAACAAACAGGAGGGGTATCCAATTATGCCGAATTATAAGAAAAGACGTCGATTTCATAAGTAAAAGAATCCTGGCGACATACAGCTGACTAGTCAAGAAACATCGGGCATATTAAAAGATGCAAACTCCTGAGCCAGCACTTTTGGGAAACAAAGGACTGGCCACCTTATAAAAGGCAATCATCATAATGGGTGAATTTAAGAAATTTTTTGATGTATATACCTCAATGCAGAACGAACAAGTAACCTTTATTGGAGAAAAGACCATTAAACTTCTTATACAATTATATAGCGTTCCTGGATTCACAGACTATATCCCCACTGAACAAATACTACAAGAAAGGGCCAATGAATGGTTAAAAAGAGGGAAGGATTTTTCATCGCTTAAAAACCATGTAACATATGCAAAATTATGTTTGTTAGCTACAGGAAATCCCCAATATCTGGAAGCCAATCCTTATCTATGGTTCAGGGAACATATGACTGGCGGGGATATTTTGAAAGAAGCATGTATGATACTAACTGAGCAGCCTTACATATCTGAGGAGGATGCCATTAATACAGCAAAATTCAAGGTGACAGGGTCATCAATTGATGAACAAAACCAGGATGGGACTAAACCTCTAGTCACAAATCAAGGGGGAATTGGTGAAAGAATAAATGATGTAGAATTGCCTGATGAAATGGTGATAACACCAACATCTCTTCTCGGCAATAAATCATTCATTTATCCTGAAATGGGGAAACACCCCCTGGCACTGTCATTCGCTGAGACCACTATAATAGATATTGTGGGAAGTTTACCTTCAGGTGATTAATTTCTCACACACTACGTCCAGAGTATCTAATGCCTATTGTAACTAGCATTCCAAAAGCTAGTCTGGATGAGATTAAACGCTTACAGGACCCATAGAAGCCGTGCCACCTCGAATACTACACCACTCAAGGAACCAGCATGGCACTACGTTAACCCATCGAATCTGGCTACCAGTGGAATCTATACTCAAGGTGATCTCAACAACTTGAGAGACCATATCATGTTCCCAGCCGAAAAATCAGCCGTACTAAACTCTGTAGCTCGAGGCATAACTGGTAAAGCTATACCAGATGGATCACTTTCCATAATGAACATGATGAATGAGGAAACACTCAACAAGATAGCGGAAAACGCAGCCGAAAAATTCTGGCACGGCTTCATCGCACTTGGATCCCTCAGTGTAGGAATACTAGCAGTCTTTATAATCCTCAAATTTATAAAGGCAATTGCTGACGCAATAATACACGGCTATCAGCTGCACTCGCTATACGGGTGCAGTTTCACCTTGTGTGGAGCCGCATGGAATTCGCTGACGCACCTCCTAATTCAACGAGCTGACAAGCGAAGACACACGACCCAACCACCTGACGACGCGACCTCTAAGAATCAACCTCGGACCAATGACCCGGATACGTCTGAACTCGGAAAAGTTGTTGGAAGTTTAAGACTAAGATGAAGTTACGAATCACGTGTTTTAGCAAGAGACTCGAAGATGGCCGTGTTCGTTCGTTGACGTGCCTCTGCTGCTATGCTGTCCTGGGTCTGCTCGTAAATGGATTCAACCTGCTTGTGATGCTCTGCCTCCACAAAGAGGTAAATATTAAAAGTATTCGCTAATCCGTGTAGCTAGTACAGTTACGACGTCTGTCGCAATAACAAAGTTGCCCACGCGTTAATCGGATCACCGCGAAATTCGATGGTCCTCGTGGATGATGTTAACACGTTGAGGCACCACACAGTGCGGACAAATCGCCTGTTTTCGGCACTTCTCGTAGTTCGGTTATTAATGCATATATAGAGGAAATTTTTTACAGACAATTATATTTGCCAATATAGTTCATAATTTTAACAAAAAAAAATTTTTTTAGAAAAAAAAATTTATTAAAAATTAACAAATTTATTTTTAAAAACTAACAAGTTTAGAACAAAATTATTAATAAATGAACCATATGTAAAATTAACAATAATAAACTTAAACAAATTATAATACTAGTGAATAAAATGAATAAACTCAACAAAATGCTATCAGAGCATGCTGCTGCTGCTTCGCTATCCGAGTCATTCTCAGTACTTTCATTGCGACTCAAAATCATTGACTCTCGTGATCTTGCACATTTCGATCTATCCCTACATTCTTATTACTTTTTCAATAGTTATAAAACATATATTAAAAACAAATTAAAAATGCATAAAAATGATTGATACATAATTATTGCAAAATTGTATTATGCATAAATATGGTCATTATATGATTATTATTAACAATTTCCATCCTAATACGCATGTTTTGCAAAAGAAATGTATTTCATATCGTGATATACACGAATATTGAAATTTTCCAGTAAATTCCCCACTGTAACTGTGGCGAACAAATGGCAAAATTTTTTACAAAAATCCAAATTTGTTTACAAATGTATACTTATTGTTAATTGTTCACAAAAAATGAAATTTAACAATATAACTAATACATTTAAAAATAAAATAACAAATTTTCCACGATAGATCCTAAAGCAAAGGTATGGACACTTCTTAAAAAGTTTATAAAATTGAGAGTCGCAAAAAGTGGCAGACAAAACTATGAAATTCTTAAACTATAATAAGTATTGTATCCGAATATGCATGCATGTCAGGATATACTTTGCCGTTTTTGTTTTATGTTAATTTGAAGTTTTATATGCAATTAACAAATAAAACCACCGTTGAAAATTTGTACAAAAAATAAATCCACTTTATTAAATGTATAAAGAATGCATATTCCTTGGTAAGAACTTTCCATTACACAGAATTATTATTGCACACTCATTTACAGTTAATATAACATTTTTCGATTTTTGGCACTTTAGAGAGTGCCTCCATGGCCAAATTTTTTCACAAAAATCTAAATTTAGTTACTAATGCATATGCAATGGTAATTAGTCACAAAAAATTAAATTTAACAATAAAATTAATAAGTTGAAAAAAAAGAAAACAATTTTTATGCATAAAAAAATTGTTAATTGATTTTTAAATGAATAATAATATGCATTTCCTGCTAATAAGGAGTTCTGCCAAAGGAAATTTTTGTGCATCGTCAAATAAAAATGTAGTGAGATGTGCCGACTTGTCCGCACTGTGCACCGTGCGAATTACACTTATACTCGTGTCGTGTTTGATCAAGAAATTGCGTCACCTGAAAACATTGTTCTAGTCTTTCATTTTGCGTCTCTACACACGATCCTACTTTTAAACAATTCAAACATCTTTGGATTCATTCCATTGCCCCAGTCAGGCAATTCAAGCAACCATTGACTAAACCAGGGATCTTGTACGCCACTATAACCCTCAGATCGATGAAAGGATAGACATCCACACCTAACACCACCAAATCCCCAAATCTCGAGTCAATCCGAAGACAACACGAAAATCTCCTTTTTAAAGTCCCGGACAAAGAGCCTTCAAAACACAATTACTGATCTCACAAATAAGTTTGAGCTTTTTAGCGCACAACTGAACCATATTATATCAGCACTCAGAAACGACCCTTAACCCATATGCACGAAATATAATGGTTACCTCCTGAAACACAAACTAGCTCATAAGCAATTTTAAAAAAGTAGCACTTCTAAAAAAAAACTAATAGAGGATAATAATTCCGATATCCTGCTTCTAAATGAAACTCACCTTAAACGAAAGCTCACATTCTACCTTAAGGACTACCACATAATCAGAAATGACAGACGGACTGTGAAGGGCGAAGGCACAGCAATAATAATAAGAAAAAAAGTTTCAAAATAGTAGAATTTAATAAATAGTTTGAAGTAATAGAGAGAAATGCTATCCAACTAAACCTAACCCCAGTGATATGAAGGATGGACCAAGTTCCTCTCGCCTATCAAAGTTGTGATATGAAGGATGGACCAAGTTCCTCTTGCCTATAAGGGCTGTGATATCGGGAAGGACCAATTCCCAGAGGCCAATGATTGTTGCACTTACCTAATTCAAACTTTACAACCTAGGCAACTTGGCGTCGGCGCTGGCACTAGTATTTTGACTTGCATGAGAAAAATTTATATCCGGATAGATAGTATTACTAAAATAACAAATAATTTGCAAACATATAAATGCATTAGCACTTTTAAAATTAATAAAATGAATTATACACAATCTCTGTGACTGTTTTACACGTCGCCATCTTGAAATTTCAAATGTCAGTGTTGCACGATGAAACGAAAAGGTTAGAAATACATGATTATGACAGGACGTGCAGATATGCAAGTAATGAAATATGTAATTGTACGTAAATTGTACGTGAATAGACTGCCGGTCGCGCACGTGCTCATGGTTCGGCGGTCGAGAGCAGAGAGAGCTCGGCGATCAGGCGGCAGCGGTCAACGCGTTACAAAACAAAAAAATACCGCACGCGGTTCAGGTGTCTTACGTGCGGGCACTTTGAAAATCTTAACACGTACCTTCCGCCGAGCATTTCGCCGTCCGTTGGAACCGAAACCACACCACGACAGTCGCATTGTAATTGCGCCGACCATCCGCGCGCCGCGAAGTTCTCGTCTCGGCGAGAACATTAATCCGTGCCAATCTACCGCACGCGAGTGGGAGATTTTATCGAACGACTCCCACGCGCTGCGATCCCTCCATCGATTCGCCAATCTTGTACAAAGAGCGCGGGTGCGGCCACGTGGCCGCGTACCTTGTAACATGTGACAGGGAATAAATCTTTTAGAGCCCATTTCGTATTGCGATTCTTTCAACCTGCGCGACCTGCCCTGCCGTGAGGGCTGTCCCCGCTATTTCCGTGTCCGAACCCCAGGCAGGTGGATGGTAGATTATGCGCGTATCCGAGACTTTAATGATCGCAAAAATTAATCTGCCGGTTTTAGCTGGGCAGATGAGGTCGATGTAAGAGATCGTTATGAGGCTGCGGTCGGTGCAGGCAAAAGAGTAACTCCTAGCCGCCAGCAACATAACAAATCTCGTTCCGACCGTTGGAAGGAGGGAGATAGAACACCAGCAAATAAACAACCCTCTTCTAGAGATGCCGAGTCCGTTGTGAAGCCAATCTTATCACCTATCCGACGCATAGAGTAAACTGCTCCTTGGCTCACCGTCATCTCCTCCTAATGCATACAACAATTACTAAGATGCCCTTTGGATTTCAAGACTCATCATCGAAGATAACGTGTCCTTTCGGACCCCCAAAACTGTATATAAAGCCCACGCCAGTTCAATAAACCAGTCCAGTTGTGAATACCTTACGCCACGCACTGTTATTCTACCCCGCCGACTCCGTATCTCGTACTACGGTTCAGAATACGTAATTTCGAAGTACTAATACGCGAAATCGCGAAGTAATCATTGTCGTTTCCCGGATTACGACAATTGTCTCGTGACACCGTGGTGGACTTGAAGATGTTCCGGGCACAGAAACAAACGCCTGAAGTAGTCGAGGACTTGTACTCCGTGGGGTCAATGGTGCCACTGACGCCCATCGCCCAGCAGTAGGGTCACAATCTTGACTATTCGACATTTCCGCTCCTTGTTGAGCGGACATTTCGAGACTTACTCACCGTTGACGAACGGTTGTCACACAAGATGCCGTTTTGTGCATTCTTGCATTATTGCAACACGTTGCTTAATGCAACTATTATTGACGTCTCCCAAAACGAATATCTTGAACACGAAAACCGATATCTTGACTACATGGTACCTAGTCAGATTGGAGAATACTTCTCCCTTATATCACATGTCACCACGATTACTGGTGAGCACGTCCGAGTTAACATTCCGGACGTTGCTATTCCGCGGAGGGGGAACCATGCTGGCACGTTTGTACCAGTGACTGCACAAAACCATAATGCATATGAGTGCTATGTCGCCCCGATGGTTACGCGAAGAAGAGTGGAAGCCACTCTTGATAGGAATAGGAACTGGCGTCCATTGCCCGAAGACCTGATGGGCTTGGAAATGGTTCCAACATCGAACTTCCTAGGATACGGACCAATTGAAGATCTTAGTCCGGAAGGAAGGAATGTTCTTACGGGGGTATATTTTCCGCCCGCAACCGCCGACACTTTGGAGGGACGCCTCCAATTCTCCCGGGAATGGATGACCCGAGTTAGCCATGTTATGAGTAACATGGAAGAAAAATATAAGATGACGTCGGACATGACGAAAAAGAAGGTTGTACCAGGCCTTGTTGGCTAACTGGAGGTGACACAACCTACTGAGAGCACTGAAGACTTGGCGAATGTTAATGCCGCCGTCTTGACGTGCAATAACGTCGGTTCTTCCATCGTACAGATAATGCAGAACCATGGAATAAAGAGGAAGCGATCAAGAGTCGCTCCTGGACCATGCGCATTGAGTGTGGAGCACACGCCTCTTGATGGTTGGATGACCACCATCAATGCTAATTTTGTTTGCAGTGGAGATTTCTCCTGCACGCGATATCGCGATGATCCAGGACTACGTTCAGCCCGATTCATCGCCATCGCACCAGATGGAAACCGGTCATACGAAATTGACCGATAGATCATCCGTAACTTCAGAAAGGCAGGTGGATGGCGTTGTAGCGCGTTTGAATCCGGGGTGGATTCTATGGGATTGGAAACATTTGGAAACACTTGGAATCATTGGAAACAAGAGTAGTAAAACTAACGTAATACTACGCATCGATAGCTCAGATTCAGAGCCAACGTGTAGTGCTTACTTCAAGGGGGTAAGAATGTAAGTAACAAAGGACATCTTTTCAATTATAATCCAGAAATCATTTAAATAAACCCTTATTATACCCCGATGGAATTTTACGAATCACTTTTTTAATATCTTTTTGTATCTTTTTTTGATTCCAGAACTCTAACGCAGCTTTCTCATCCCTCCAACAAGTAGAGAGTGCACAAACAAATGTCTTTTTTATTGCAATATTTGATTAGTAATAGATGATTTTGACGAGTACAGCGACCGAGGAAACGCCAGGCGTTTCCGCGGGTAGTAATTTGTTTCCTAGCTAGGTAGGGTCTTTTTGTACGTCGCGTTGTTTTTTTTTTTTTTTTTTTTTTTTTATAAATTAAATAATTTCAATAATGTAATCACCAATTTTCGATTTTTATCATCAAGATAATTATTTATTTTTAAGAACGTGTTTTAATATTAGTTTGAATTGCTCGGAAGCAGTACATCTTACGTACGAAAAGACGATTCGCGACGGATATATCCTCGAGACAAAGCAAATACGCACATAAATTTAAACCGTATTATTTTCACGAGTACTTTACACTTAGTAGAGTACTGTTTCCATTTTTTCGAAACTTTGCTTTGTCGAAAGGATCATCCGAGGGTTTTTTAATATTTCCTTAAAGTTTCCTTAAATCAAATAAATTTAAATTTGTCTCAGTCAGTTTTTCAATAATTAAATATTTAATTCATACATTGAGATTATACTTTTAATTTCAAGTAGAGTCTTTTTGCAAAAATGCATGAAAATCAGCTCGTACACAATCTAAAAAATTCTTTTAGTTAGGATTTTCAGGATATTAAGATTCCTTGTTCGTTGCTCGAATCCTCTCGCGTGCCCAGGCGCTACTCGGAAGGGTGAAAGCAACGGGCACATGGAATATTGTTTCAATAATATATATATATTGTGACGTTGCAAATTTTGATCCTGCCCGTTACGAGATAGCGCAGGGACCGGACCGCCGAATTTCGCGTTAAACGACTGCTCGTGAGGTTAGGAAGCGCTCCCCGAGGAACTAATACATTTCGCGCGCCGAGCACAGCCGAGTTTTCAGGGACGTGCACGACGCACCAACCAGATTCCGGGCGACCTGAGAAGGGCGCCTCGCTTCGCGGGACTCTCCCACGACAAATCATGGCCGATTACGGGGAAACACAAGTCCTGTGCACAGGCTCAATGGAAATGAGAACGCGACACCCGGGCGTCATCGACGTTACGTCATAAACAGTTGAACGAAAACCTGGTCACTGTGTCGGGAGGGCCGTGCCGAAGTTAGTTACTCCAGAACCTTCTAGACTGTCGTATTGCGAATTAGCATTCTGTAAATCTCTGTATAACTTCATCGCAGCGATAAATCAGTTAATAAACACCACGCAATTTCAAGAGCGTTCTTTCTTCCACTACGAAGCGAAACCACGGAGCGTGCAAGATCGTTCCGACGTGAAAGAGTTCCTATACACAACATTCTATTATGTTACATGTAATGAACAAATATATGAAACGTCCCATCATTTTGTCCAACACTCTACACCACCAGGTCACCAGCAATACCTGCCCGTGCCCGTTCATGAACCTTCCACGCCCCTACCTTTGCATTTTGCTATAAAAGCGTCGGCATTCGGGTACAATTTCCACAGTACGACTCCTACAACGCTGCTCGACAGTCCTCGACGAACACTCAGCGAACGTAAGTATAATGCATTACAAGAATATCACATTAGGCAAAATTATTCTGTTCACTAATAACCATGTATTGTTTTTTTACAGATTTAAAAAAAATGAACCAATCGGAGGTGGCAGCGACGGCGACGACGGCGGCGGCGACGGCGGCGTCGTCCAAGGCCGTTGTTGAAACCAAGGAGGCTTTGGTTAAAGCGAAAGCTGCGGAGGCGGCCGCAAAAGCGGCGCACAGTGGTCTGAGAACGCGATTTTACTGGCCAAAAATCAATTTTCGGTTCAAGATTTTGAAAAACTTTTTTCCTATACAGTAACAAAACACTTCAAACCTTAAAAATCCAAAATATTATTCATTTCAGATAATTGTGGAATCGAGGGTAACGTTTTGAATACAAAATTCTGAAATTCAAAGTGAAACTAATTATTCTAAGAACTCACTATAGAACATGATATAACAGGTTTGAATAAATGAATGGTTTGAATGGTTTGTTTGATCCCGATCAAAATGAGTCCAAACACATCATTTGGACTGTGTTTAATGAAATTGTAATTTTTATCGTAACATTACGTATCAGTGAAACTTGTTCGATTACACCCGAATTTGACCTGATTTTCATCAGGAAAATCCCCTCCTTTCGCTCGTCACAATTTTATGAAGATATATGGATAAATCTAAAAGTTTAAACTTTCATTCCTGCGCGATTCTCCATCCGCTTACATTGTATGTCGTCTGTCGTCGCTGGGTCTTTGAAGCTCGGCGCTCGGCAAAAGTTATTCGAAGCTTTATTCGAAGCCTTCGAATAAAAGATACAGATAAAAGATGAAAAAATTATTCGAAGTTCGAATAAATCCGCTTCGAATAAAAAGAATTATCTTTTTTCGTCGGATATGTTACGAGCCAGGGCTGCGAGCAACGCGAGAGGCTGGCGAGGGGTTGTTACCCCAGGAATATGGTTTCCATTTGTTAGTTAGGTACGCGGACGCACCCAATGCGAAATCGGGGAATCGCTAGGATAGTTGACGTCGAGGACGCACCTGATGCGAAATCAGGGAACCTCTGGGAGGTTGGAGTCAAACGCAGACGCACCCGATGCAAAACCGGGGAGCTACTAGGAGGATGAAACTTCGTGAACGCACCCAATGCGAAATCGGGGAGTCACTAGGATGGACACGCGGCGAACCCGATTTAAAGGAAGGTGGATAACTCACAGACGCGCCTGATGCGAGACCAGGGAGCTGCTAGGATACGGAAGAACCCAATGCGAAATCAGGGGTCTTCTAGGATGGTATAATTTTCGTGGACGCACCCAATGCGAAACCGGGGAGCCACTAGGTTGGAGAAATCTTCGTTGAATTGAATCTAAGATTAGTAAGCCTCGTAACTTATATATAATTTAATTGATACAATCCGAGCGGTAAGATTGTATCATGTGGGAACGTTCAATTATTAGATTAGGATATCAGGCAATAATTAAAGGTTGTAGATTACGCGAGTTAACAAACAAGACAAATATATTCTGATTTGGAATAGTTACAAGTGTAATTGTTTGTGTCGCGAGTGGATGTAGATAAGTGTACAATTAGAGAAATTGTTACCTATGATGCACGGTGTTGACGCACTGGCAATGCGGGGTTAGATAGCGATTGTTGAATGCCAAATAGAATATATACCGAACTAACGGAATCTATAAGGTTACGAATTGATTCGAAAGGGACTTTAACCCAATCTCACTAGACTTGACGCGACGTGACTGCACGAGTACTGAACCGCGTCTGAATCTTGACTGTACCGCTTCTCGACTAACCGAAGAGGATGAAAATGCATGGGTTTATATACCCTAAAAATGAGAGGGGAATGTATCTGTTTTATTTTACGGTCGCATACTCGTATTTGTCGTTTCTAGTGAGTTTAAGGTTTGCAGCTGGATCTTTTGTTTATAGGGGTAAAACTAAGGGTTAGCCAGGATGTTTCCTATCAAAGACTATCTTGACAAAACATACCAGAAGGGGATGTTTTGAAGATTTCCATATTGGGAAATCGTACGGTGCTGTTACTGAATCATGCTTCGTGCCAGCTGCGTCCAGCCGGAGTACAATCATTAGACAAGGGGCCTGTTGGGACGCTTTTCGTTCTCAGAAAAGAGATTAGAACTTCTAATCGAAATGAACGTGGAGACACGTCTCCATACGTAACATAAGTCATTTTAAACATTATTACATTGAAACAAGTAAGTGTTTGACCTAAGAAATGTTTTAAGAGAAAAAATGGATTGTATTTTGTGCGATATATACCAGAATGTTCGGAACGTTTACAACATCGCCGGTTGGCACAGCGGTTAGGGCGTCGGGCTACGGAGCGGATACGCTGGTGTTCGAATCCCGTCGGTGGGAAAGTTTTTTTTCCATACGTCATCTTTATTTTTTCAATTTCTTATATGGTTTATTTATGTCATTTTAACAATATTTCTTTAATGTTTTAAAAATACTGAGGTAACAAGCAATTTCATATCTGGCAGAAATCGTGGACGATCACAATAATATAAATATTAATTAATTGCCTAATCCAAGAAAATAATATCATTAAATTCGAAGTAAAATCGGAGTGATATAAATAAAAGTTAATTAAAAATGTTACCTCAATATTTTTAAAACATTAACAAAATATTGTTAAAATCACATGAATAAACCATATAAGAAATTGAAAAAATAAAGATGACGTATGGAAAAAAAACTTTCCCACCGACGGGATTCGAACACCCGCGTATCCGCTCCGTAGTCCGACGCCCTAACCGCTGTGCCAACCGGCGATGTTGTAAACGTTACGAACATTCTGGTATATACCGCACAAAATACAATCCATTTTTTCTCTTAAAACATTTCTTAGGTCAAACACTTACTTGTTTCAATGTAATAATGTTTAAAATGACTTAATATATACCTGCGATAAAACCAACAAGTGTAACTTTCCTCCTAACAGCAGAAACGGCGAAAAAATTCGGTTATTCTTGTCTGGACAAAAAGTCCCCACAAGAAAAAATCTAAAAAAATTGAGGACACTGCCTGTTATGGTACTTTATCGGGGCACTAAACAGCAAAATAGCATGTTTTCATATTTTTGAGAAATGTACATTTTTCCGATTTTTTTTTTTTAGGTTTTTCATTTTTTACGACCACAGTTTGCAAGAAAAAAATCTGAAAAAATTCTCAAAAATCTGTCTTAGGATCCAAAATATGCCACATTTTTTTCAGAATTTTAGGAAGCATCAGAGTGTGGGAAATGCGAGGAAAAGCGCGAAATCTAATTTACCCTGTAACTACCCTCACGGGCAAGATAAGGGGTTGAAATTTTGCTCAGAGGGGTTTTTCTTGGTCAGCTTTCGAATGGTTCATTAATCATTGAAAAACCTCTAAGGGCAGTTTTGACCATCTTAATCGGCTAGGCCCTTTAATTAAAGAGATAATTGTGTGCGAGATCGTAATTATGTTACTTAACAAGAAGCTTTCCTACGCGTATCAAGCAGAGATTGGTGCGTGTCACAAGCACATTCGAAGCGAGATCACCGTCACAACGCTAAACTGGTGCGGATACCTACACAGACTGAGCCTAATCAAGATGCATGGGGTACTAAGTACCAAAAAGTGGGATCCGATAATCTCTGGGGATTGAAATGTACAGAAGTGAATGTGTGGCCTACCCATGTTGTCGGCGCTAGTATGTATGAGATACATCCTGACATAGAAGCAAATAACCCCAGCGTTAGGTGTTATGGAGCGACTGATACATATTGGATGATCTCGACAACTGTTGCTGGGGCTAAGGAGCAGTTTATAATTAGGCCGAAACAGCCGTTTATATTTTTCTGCAAAGGACTTGTTAGAGTTGTTTTAGCTCATGTAATTGTTAGCAAAAACAAACTTCCTTCAGGACAGTGCATTTATGCGTTGTCACGTCCGGTGGTTCGACCGTAAATGAATAAACGCTTAGATAAAGAATTAGTATTAATTATTATAGAAAAACCCGATGATGTCGCGCGAGAGGAAATAAAATAAGATTAAAATATATGTTAGCAATTCTACGCAGTTAGGTAGCGCGGAAAAAGACTCCAACTTATCTTCCTGCAAGACACGCAGACGAAGATCAGTTTACACCTTGGAAACAAACAAGAAGAATATTATGCCGAATTACAAGAAAAGACGTCGACTTCATAAGTAAAAGAACCCTGGCAACACACAGCTGACTAATCAGGAGACATTGAGAAGATCAACTCCTCAAAATGAGTTCAGTCAGTTAGTAAAAGATCCGTACGGTAGACGCGTCGCGCAATTATTAACAGTTCCTTTTAAAATCTATGAGTTTCGGCGTATAAGTCCCGCGAAGTGCTCGTGAAAGTTCAGCAACTTCGACCTACGAGCCACTGCGGAAAACCAGCGACTACAACCTGCGAGCGCCCTTCCGAAATCAGCGACTACAAACTTGCGAGCGATCTCCACAAATCAGCGACTCGATAAATTAATATTATTATAAAGCGAAACACTTGTAAGCCCTCTAGCTTATGCGCTATACAAAATCCCTGCTTGTAAAGTAAAGTCAAACTTCGAATATCTGATTCAGCACCTAATTCTGAATAAATCGATAATTTTGTTGTTTTTTTTTTTTTAAATACGGGTACAACATATTTAACCAATCCTCAATTTTCCGAACCGTAGCCGATGAATGCAGGTAGTTTCAAAACTGCGACTTATCCCCAAAAAATTATAATCCGCCCCAACTGGGACATAAAAATTGGTGACAGCGGTGGGATAAAGCGCAGTGACAAAGACCTTTGATCAACAAAATATTAGAAAGTTTTGGAAAGAACATTCAATATATGAGTGTGTATATCGGAAAATTAGGCCAGGGAAGCTGCTATCAATCCTCAGCACATCAACTTGTATGGGTAAACCAGTGATAAATGACATCAGAAACCCTGATATCCCAGAGACCAACTATATAAAATAGATGAAGGTAATAGCGAGACAAAGGATCAATTCAGAAAGACAACAATGCCTATACCAAGGCCGAATTATCGCCCAGAGGAAGAGGTGTTACAAGAATTCTACGGGCCTATAGATGGGTTAATACCGACCCACTATCCAGAAACATACCGGAACCTCCTGAATCTGTACTGTGTCGTCGCACCACGACAAGAGGCGTCCTACATACATCACTGAAATAGGATATGTCGTGCGTGTTATGGCCGCCTGATCAGAAGGGAACAATGGTATTGTGAAGAAGGAGGCTGGCACATCTTGTGTCAGCTAGATCTAGCCCAAACCTACTCCAAATATGGACTGCCCGCCGGGAATTTTCCGGACCAAGACGTACGGAGGAGACGTATGGACTACCGCCCCGAAGAGGAGGTATTGGAGGAATTTTATGGGCCGATAGATGGGGTAATACCACCCCATTACCCTGAAACGTACCGAAATCTTCTAAATTTATACTGCGTGGGTACATCACAGCAAGAAGCATCGTACGTGTACCACCAAAATAGGATATGCCGGACATGTTATGGCCGCCTAACCCCAAGAGAGCACTGGTACTACGAGCAACGGGGCTGGCACATCATGTGTCAGCTGAACCCGGCCCAGACCTACTCCAAATGCCAAGACTGCGGTGGGCAACTAGAAAGGGTCCGTCAGGCATGGGAGTGCACGGAATGCATCGAAGAGCACTTCGAAATGAACGTGGACGAGTGGTGGCTGATCCACACTGGCTACGCCCAAGAAGTAGTGACCCGATGGTGACAAGCGCACCCACACCATGTACACAGTTTTTTTCTTCTCTTCTCATTACATTTGGATCCTTCAGTACAGGAATATTAGCAGTCCTTATAATCCTCAAATTTATAAAGGTGTCACGTCCGGTGGTTCGACCGCCAACGAATAAACCCTCAGATGAAGAATTATTATGAATTATTATGGACAGCCGATGATGTTGCGCGAGGAGAAGTAAAAATAGGATTAAGATATATGTTAAAAATTCTACGCAGTAAGTTAGCAAGACACGCAGATGAAGATCAGTTCTCACCCCGAGAACAAACAGGAAAGGTGTCTAATTATGCCAAATTATAAGAAAAGACGCCGACTTCATGGTAAAAAGATCCTGTCGGCATACAGCTGACTAGTCAGGAGACATCAAGAAGATAAAAAGATATAAGGTAGAGAATCCTGTGCCAGCATCTTTGAAAAACAAAGGACTGTCCATATTATAAAAAGGGGGACCAATTCCTCAAATTCAGTTATAAACAGTCAGTCAGTCAGTCAGGCAATCGTGAACAATCAGTTATTCAGTCATAGTCAATAGTCCAGTGGTCTCTTTCGAAGTTAAAATAATTCATTCAGTTGTTTCGCGACAAACCGTTTCAAAGACCAGTGTCAGCAGTAGGAGTATATTGTAACCGAATCCGAACCCGTGATCACGGTAATATTAATATTATTATTATTATTATCAAACTATTTGTAAGTACTCCAGTATATGCGCTATATAAACCATATTTGTAAAATCAAAGTAATCTCTGATTCAGAACCACACTTTGAATGAATCAATAATTTTGTTGTTTTCAAAATAAGGGTACAAAGATATTTAAACGATCCTCAATTTCCCGAACCATAGCCGGTGTATGCAGGTAGGTTTGAAACTGCGTCCTATCCTCTTAAAATCGTAATTCATCCCACTTGGGACGTAACACTATCAAAGCTTGCAAAGGAGTATCTTTGTGTTATGGCAACATCTGTTCCTTCCGAAAGAGTATTCTCAAAGACTGGCGAAATAATTAGTAAAAAAAAGGAATAGATTAAAAGACAATATAGTGAATAAAATATTGCTTCTTAATATGTACAAAATAAATCGTTTATTATGTCTATTTCGTATATTTTCATTTTATCTACGTTTTTTTCTTGCCGAAATGTTCCAGTATTTCCACTCGCGGCATTTCTATACTCATGTCAGGTCGGAACTCACAGTCAAATTTAAAGCATCGAGATATTTGAAGGAATCATTTGGCAATCAATACATATAGTATAGTAACAGCTTATAGTGATCATGAATAAATTACTTTTGTGAATTTGATTGCAAAGTTCAAGAACATTGACACCTTCGACTCGATAATTTCATAGGATGGATAATAAAAATGCCCTTGCAGGTATTAACGAAACAACCCTCCCCCTCCCTAAAGAACAAATTCGGTCATTCAAAATAGGCAGAATTTTTCATCAAAACAGACAGTTTTTTCGAATATCACGGAAAATAAGGAGACCGCCGCACAGTGCGGACAAATGGCCTGTTTTCCGGCACTTCCTGTAATTTGGTTATTAATGTATATATTAATATATTCAGGGTGAGTCACCAAACGTTAGCACCTCAAATATCTTTGTTGTTTCTAAAGATACGTAAAATATGGTAAGGACAAAGTTGAATGGTACAATGGGGCTGACACGATGCAAAAAAAATTTTGTTTTTATGTAATTTTTTTGGAGATATCAAGGTCACCTTGACTTTTTTAAATGGAACCACCCTTTTTTAAACACCTACAATGATAGTCTCTTTCATTAGGAATTCAGTGACTATAATTAGTCCAAGGTCATTCATGGTCAAGGACAGAAAAAACGTATAAAACTAAAATATGGGAGCAGAATACGTTTATCACGGTTGATACTTGTAGGAAATAGTAAACATACTATGGTCGTAGTTAAAGTAAACATACTAAGGTTCTTCAATGTAATTCAGCATTCTTATTTACTATCAGTATGTTTCCAAACGCGATTCCGCTATGTTATATTCGATGACTGAAAAGTGTGATATGATCACGATTTACTGTGAATGTAGAAAAAATGCAGTGCAGGCCCGACTAATTTATGAAAAAAGGTACCCCGAGCGAAACACTCCTTCTAGACATACTTTCACTAATACGTACAGGTTGTTTCGAAGTACTGGAAGTGTACATGCAAGACAGCACAAACGGAAGAAACCCACGACTAATGAAGACAATGAAATTAATATTTTAGCAGCTATAGCTGTCAATCCTTACGTGAGTACGAGAAAAATTGCCCGGGAAGCAGGCATAAGTCAAAGTAGCGTAATACGAATTCTGGCCCGACATAAATTTCATCCGTTCCACATATCGCTCCATCAAGAATTGCACGGGAATGATTTTCAAAATAGAATTAACTTTTGTCAATGGGGATTGCTTCAAAATCATTCATTTTTCTTCTAATGTCTTGTTTACGGACGAAGCAACATTTACTAATCATGGCTCAATTAATCTACGGAACGCTCATTATTGGTCTGTGGATAATCCGCACTGATTGCGAGAAATTGATCATCAAAGACAATGGAGCGTAAACGTGTGGTGTGGTATTTTGAACAACAAAGTAATTGGACCATATTTCGTTAACGGAATGATGACGGGACAGAAATACGCTCAATTTTTGCAAGAAGATTTGCCAATTTTGTTAGAAGATGTCCCTTTACAAAATCGCTACGATATGTGGTACCAACATGACGGTTGTCCTGCTCATTATGCACGAGTAGCAAGAGAAACGTTGGATTCTCGATATCCAAACCGATGGATTGGACGAGGCGGAACAGTTTCATGGCCGCACGTTCGCCTGATTTAAATTCACGGGATTTCTTTTTATGGGGTCTGCTAAAAGAGACCATGTACACGGATGCTCCAACAACAGTTGAAGATATGCGTCAGCGTATCATCACAGCATGTACGAATTTCAATTCGGATACACTTATCAGAGTTCAACATTCCTTCAGAGCTCGTTTACAACAATGTATCGACGCAGACGGCCATCATTTCGAACATTTATAAAATACAGGTATTCTGCTCCCATATTTTAGTTTTATACGTTTTTTCTGTCCTTGACCATGAATGACCTTGGACTAATTATAGTCACTGAATTCCTAATGAAAGAGACTATCATTGTAGGTGTTTAAAAAAGGGTGGTTCCATTTAAAAAAGTCAAGGTGACCTTGATATCTCCAAAAAAATGACATAAAAACAAAATTTTTTTGCATCGTGTCAGCCCCATTGTACCATTCAACTTTGTCCTTACCATATTTTACGTATCTTTAGAAACAACAAAGATATTTGAGGTGCTAACGTTTGGTGACTCACCCTGTATATATAAGGTACTAAAACTCAAGGAACGTAAAGAATATATTTCGCAGAAGTTATAAGGGAATAGCAATCCCTAAGACCCGTAACCTATAAATTCCAAATTGAAGAAAACAAGATCTATTCAAATTAAAACATTGATAAAGAAATAATGAGAAAATACCTGCGAAATGACTTCTTAACGACTTCGAATACATTTTAACAATGTTATAACTCCGGAAACCACTACTATGGACCACCCGTTAAATATATTTAAAGACTTTAACTATGCAGTAAATTAGCGCGGAAAACGATCAACAGATAAGGAGAATACTCCAACTTATCTTCCTGCAAGACACGCAGATGAAGATCGGTTTACACCCTGACAACCAACAGGAAAAATGTAATGTTACTTACATTGAAGATCCATTCCACATCAGATCAGGAAACCGAGATGGTGACCGCGGAAACAGTCCGCGAGATAAGGAGTGAATCCGCACTGCATACGTTGGCGAGCCTCACCCACTTGAAAACACTGAAAATAAATAATAACATGTATTCAACGGCAGAAGGTAAAGTTTTCAAGCTACTACACGCTGTAAGGAAAATAAATTGTAGAGACAACCTGAGAATAAATGAAGAAAACGTTTGCGGTGCAATTAGAAATTGTCTCTACCTGTAATACTTCCACTTGTGAAGACTTCATTCAACGTTTATGAACTCAATAATTACATATATAGAAACAACTTATAGTGATCATGAAAAAATTACTTCTGTGAATTTGATTGCAAAGTGAAAAAACATTGACCACTTCGACTCGATAATTTCATAGGGTGGATAATAAAAATGCCCTTGTGGATTTTAAGAAAGAACCCTCCCCTGCCCTAAAGAACAAATTCGATCATTCAAAATAGGCAGAATTTTTCATCAAAATAGAGTTTTTTGTGAATATCTCGGAAAATAAAGAGACCGCCGCACAGTGCGGACAAATGGCCTGTTTTCGGGCACTTCTCGTAATTTGGTTATTACTGTTTATATTAATGTACACTAACGAGCAAAACTGAGTCTACACTATTTGAAGCAACATAACTTTTTAAAAATTAGATCAAATGACTTGAATTTTATTGAGAAGTTAGAAGGATTAGTTTATTAGACGAGGTGTAGGAAGGAATGGGAAGGGATGGAAAGGTTGCTGGAGAGGTTTCTGAGGTGGGTCCTAGGGGTAGAGAGGTACACACTCGGGAATATGGTGAGGGAAGAGCTGCAGAGGGAGTTGTTGAGAGGGAGGGCGGGGTTGAGGGCATACCGGTACGAGAAGAAGTTGCGGGAGGGAAAAGGGGGGTAGCTAGCTAGGTTGTGCTGGGAGCAGGTAAGAGGAAGGGCAGAAGGGGTGGGGTGGCAGTAGGTGGGGTGAAGGAGAGACGGCGTTTTTGAGAAGAGTGTGGCTGGACAGCGGAGGAGACGGAGGAGATTATGGAGGAGAGGATAGAGGCAGTGAGTGAAGAGATAGTGAAAAGGCAAACGAAGAAGCAACAGGGGGAGAGATGGGAAAAGATAGGAAGAGCAAGGTACAACATGCAGTACTGGAGGGTGAAGGGAGAGGGGATACCAGGGTATCTGAAGAAAGGGTGGGCAGAGAGCAGGTGGCAAAGGGTGGCCAGGTACAGGTTGGGAAACGACATGAGAGGTGGAAAGGATTGGTTGGAGAAGGAGAAGAAAGTATGTAGGATCTGTGGCAGAGTTGGGCAAAATATTTATCTAAATAAAAATTTCGAATAACGAATAAAAGATAAAAATATTTTTATTCGTTATTCGAAGGTTCGAATAAAAAAAGTATCTTTACCCGACGAGTATCGGATAAATACTTTTATCCGACGAGAATTTATCCAACGAATAAAGATAATTTTTTTTATTCGAAGCGGATTTATTCGAACTTCGAATAATTTTTTCATCTTTTATCTGTATCTTTTATTCGAAGGCTTCGAATAAATCTTCGAATAACTTTTGCCGAGCGCCGAGCATCAAAGACCCAGCGACGACAGACGACATACAATGTAAGCGGATGGAGAATCGCGCACGAATGAAAGTTTAAACTTTTAGATTTTTCAACATATCCTCATCAAATTGTGACGAGCGAATGGAGGGAATTTTCCTGATGAAAATGAGGTCAAATTCGAGTGTAATCGAACAAGTTTCACTGATACCTAATTTTACGATAAAAATTACAGTCTCATTAAAGACAGTCCAAATGATGTCGTGTTTGGACTCATTTCGATCGGAATAAGCTCTACAACTCGAAGGCTTCGAATAAATCTACGGATAAAAATGCTAAATACAGTCCAATTTGTACCGTGTTTAGTGTCATTTTAATCAGAAGAATGCCACGAATTAGTTGCCGCAAGACCCACAAAACAATCATGAAAAACAATGAAGTTTTGCAATTGGATTGGTAGTTGTTTGACACCGATATCGCGCGCTCTGCGAGCTCGGAACTTCAAAGACCAGCGTCCGACCAACAGCCTACAATGTAAGCAGACGGAGAATCGTGCATTATTGGCAATTTATGCTTGTATGTTTTTAATCGGAACAATATTGTTAAGACGAACGAGTTGTAGAGCTTGTTCTGATCGAAATGAGTCCAAACACGACATCATTTGGACTGCCTTTAATGAGACTGTAATTTTTATCGTAACATTACGTATCAGTGAAACTTGTTCGATTACACTCGAATTTGACCTCATTTTCATCAGGAAAATCCCCTCCATTCGCTCGTCACAATTTGATGACGATATGTTGAAAAATCTAAAAGTTTAAACTTTCATTCGTGCGCGATTCTCCATCCGCTTACATTGTATGTCGTCTGTCGTCGCTGGGTCTTTGATGCTCGGCGCTCGGCAAAAGTTATTCGAAGATTTATTCGAAGCCTTCGAATAAAAGATACAGATAAAAGATGAAAAAATTATTCGAAGTTCGAATAAATCCGCTTCGAATAAAAAAAATTATCTTTATTCGTCGGATAAAAGTATTTATCTGATACTCGTCGGATAAAGATACTTTTTTTATTCGAACCTTCGAATAACGAATAAAGATAAAGTATCTTTTATTCGAATCGTTATTTAAATAATTTTTTATCTAAATAATGCCCAACTCTGGTCTGTGGGTGGGAGGAGGAAACGTGAGAGCATGTGTTGGAAATGTGTAAGGGAGGGTTGAGGGGAGTGGTTGGCAGGGGATGGTGGGGGAAGTATTAGGGGATGAAGGAGGAGAGGCATGGATGAGGAAAGTGGACGAATGGAGGAAGAGCAGGAATGGAAGAGGTATGGAAGATGAAGTAAATGGAGAGAATGCATTGGAATGGAGTGAAAGAGAGAGCAGCAGGAAGAGGAGGTCCAGGAGGCGGGGGAAGGATGTGTGAGGTTTAAGGAGGGGGGAGAGCAGAGAAGCATGTGTGTGTGGGAGAGGGAAAAATAAGAACGCGGCGGACATTAGTGTAAGATCGTTCTCTCTCGCTATGGCGTGTTTTTAGGATACGTTTAATTAAGTTAGGGTATGTTAGGATAAGTTTAAGGTTAAGATTAGGGTAAGAGCGAGCGAAAGCAGGAGATGTAATTAAAATTTTAACCCGAGGGGAATCAATAATTGATATATATATATATATATATATATATATATATATATATATATATATATATATATATATATATATATATATTAGACGAAGTGTAAAAAATTTTTTTTTAAAATTTGAATTGGTCGGAATCGCAAAAGAAATAGTAAAAGTTGGTTTTTTCAGCTTTTTTATCTGAGCCTGTATTGAAAATTTAAAGAATGTATTTGATTCGCTGGAATAAATTATATCCATGCTGAAAATTTCACAGATATTGGTTAATTCGTTTACGAGTTATAAACGATTAAAAGTGCGATTTTAAGTCGAAAATCGTGAAAAACGGCAATTTTCCACTTTTAAGCGTTTATAACTCGTAAACGAATAAACCAATATCGGTAAAATTTTCAGCATGGATGTAATTTATTCAAACGAATCAAACACATTTTTTAAATTTTCAATACAGGCTCAGATAAAAAAGCTAGAAAAACCAACTTTTACTATTTCTTTTGCGATTCCGACCAATTCAAACTTTTTTCAAAAATTTTTTACACCTCGTCTAATAAACTAAACCTTTTATGTTGCTTCAAATAGTGTAGACTCAGTTTTGCTCATTAGTGTATGTATATATAACGCTAAAACTCAAGGAACATAAAGAATAGATTTCGCAGAAGTTATAAGGGAATAGCAATCTCTAAGACCCATATCCTATAAATTCCAAATTCAAGGTAACAAGATCTATTCAAATTAAAACATTAATAAAGAAATAATGAGAAAATACCTGTGAAATTACTTCTTAACTGTTGAAAACAAAACGCGAGGCCCTGGGGTGACCGAGGGACCAGTCAGTGAGGTGAACAGCGAACCCACATTGCATCCAATAGCCAGCCTCACACACTTGAAAACACTGAAAATAAATAATAACATGTATTCAACGGCATAAGGTAAAGTTTTCAAGCTACTACACGCGGTAAGGAAAATAAATTATAGGGACAACCTGAGAATAAATGAAGGGATCGTTTGCGGTGCGATTAGAAATTGTCTCTACCTGAAATACTTCGACTTGTGCACTTCATTTAATGTTTATAAACTCAATGAATACATATATAGAAACAACTTATAGTGATCATGAATAAATAACTTCTGTGAATATGATTGCAAAGTGAAAAAACATTGACCACTTCGACTCGATAATTTCATACCTCGCTTCACGTAATAATGTATATATATAAGGCGCTAAAACTCAAGGAACTTAAAGAATATATTTCACAGAAGTCATAAGAAAATACCAATCCCTACGACCCATATCCCATAAATTCCAAGTTCAAGAAAACAAAATCTATTCAAATTAAAACATTGATAAAGAAATAATGAGGAAATACCTGCAAAATTACTTCTTAAGGTCGATGCACATCTCACCGGCCCGGCCGGCCGGCTCAAAATTATAACCCTGGTTTTGGCCCTAGCGTTTACTGGCGGCAACCGTGTCAGGCTTTGGAACCGAATTTCTTCTCTGGCCTCTCGACCCTTTCCAGATGGCCTTTCGAGAGCGCGTTGACAGTTCCCTGCTGTGCGTGGCACAAAAAAAAATGTTTTTAGGGGCTCCACAGCTCCTTAGGTAATCTATCCGTACCTCTCCTTTACAACACCATGGAAATAGGAAACGTTCCTGGCACTTACAATTAGTGAAACAGCATCGCACATCCTTATACAGGGTGGTCCACACAATTGTTTCAAGTCATAACTCCGTTATTATTGCATTTACGAAAAAATGATAAAGGAGAAAGATAAATGGTTCGAAGAGCACTACATCTGTAGGCCTTTAAATTTTTTTTAGATGCTGCAGTGCATGTGCAATTAACAATTGCATCATTTCTTTAAATAGAATAGATTCTTCCTTTCATTCTACGTAAAAAATGATTAGGGTACCATGGCAAAAAAATTATTAGATCTCGAGATATTTTCAAAAAATGTCTTTATTGAAGAAGATACTCAAACACTTCATAACTATGTTGTAAAGGTAAACACCCTTTCGACATTGTTATCATAACAGAAACCGATTTGTACGAGTGAGCATTTCCTAATTCAGTAGCAAGTCACGTATCGTAACTCGAGTACGAAAACTAAGATTTTGAAAAAGTGTAGCTGTATTTCACTTAATACAAGAAAATGTATGACATTTTTTGAAAATATCTCGAGATCTAATAATTTTTCACATTCAACATGTGTTTTTGATTCACAAGAAAAATTACCTGCCTATTTAAAATACGACAGATGTTCCCCTCAAACCCAACAAATGGTAGCTCGAACCTATAGCTCCGAAAGGGAGTACCGTATTATTAATTATTCTGGTAGCTTTTTCCTAATAACGCTCAAATTCCTTAACAAAGTATTCCCCATCTATTACCACGAGGGACTCTGAAATGTTCTAGTTAACAGCTTTTGAAATAAATAATGACGAATTGTTTCACCGCACAGATTGTCAGATGATATTCTTTCTTTTTCGTTAGCGTGGTAATAAATTGTTATTTCGTTTGTTACAACGTTCAAATTCCTTAACAAGATCTATTACCACGAGGAACTCAGAAAAGTTCTGGTTGATAGTTTTTTAAATAAATACAGCATGTTCATTCTGTCTTCGTACTGCCACGCTACGAGCCGGCCGGCTAGCCTGCGAACATTCTCGTCGAGAATGCTAGCCGGCTAGCCGGCCGGCTCTAGCATTGGGCAGCGAACCCCTGGGGTTCTGGTAGCAGAGGACACGCTGTGCCTTTGTTCCGAGCCTCTCGAACCCTCTCTAATAGCTGTCCCGGACCCCAAAATGCTTATAAACGGGGAAAAAACGGCCGGTCGGCCGGCCGGTGAGATGTGCATCGACCTTTAACCGTTGAAAAGGAAACATGAGACCCCTGGGGTGACGGAGGAACCAGTGCGTGAGGTAAAGTGCGAACCAGCATTGCATCCGTTGGCCAACCTCACCCATTTGAAAACACTGGAAATAAATAATAACATGTATCACTCAATGAATACATATATAGAAACAACTTATAGTGATCATGAATAAATAACTTCTGTGAATTTGATTGCAAAATGGGAGAACATCGACTCGATAATTGCATAGGGTGGATAATAAAAATCTCCTTGTACATTTTAACCAAAGAACCCTCCCGCGCCCTAAAGAACAAATTCGGTCATTCAAAATAGGCAGAAGTTTACATCAAAATAGACAGTTTTTGCAAATATCTCGGAAAATAAAGAGACCGCCGTACTGTGCGGACAAATGGCCTGTTTTCGGGAAAACTAATCAAAATGTGTACTCCAAACCTAATCGCCATAATACGTACTTACAACACACGGCACTGACACGAATGGCTGCTCTGAAGTGAATACTGGCCGATGCTCGCGAGATAATGTTCGATGGCATTCCTTCGACCGCCTTCGGAACCGATCTTCGCATCTTTCTCTGCAGCTTCCCGTGGACCATCGCCGCGCCGCCGTGTATACAATGTATGTTGGCGGTTCGTCGGCGTGCTCGTCGCTGCGCGATGCCCAGGCTGCCACATGTCCATTTTCATCTGTCTTTTTCGGCGGTTTATTTGACTTCGAATAATTTCCGGAGACGCGTTCGAATGCTGTAAAGAGGACGAGCAGTCAAAGACTGGCGCGCGCGTTGCAATGTATGTGGTTGTATCGCCCAATGACAAAGCAAGGATCAAATAAAACTATAGTCTATATATAGACACTTATGAATCGTAGTTCTTTTTAGACCTTTGAAATTTTGAATCATTTCATTTTTGGTTTAATTTAGCTTTACACATGAATTTATTGACTCTGTTGTAAACATTTATTTCATTGTTATGTACGTATTAGGGACCCGAAATTACGATACTTGTCTGCAGATGGCACAACCGGTTAATCTATCAATTTCGCGGCATGAGTTCAAACGCCTCAAAGTACTAAGGTACTAAACTCCCGAACGCGGCTTTATCTGGGAAGGGAAAATGGATATAAAATGTTATAAACGTAACTTGGTCGGAAAACTTTACTGTATTTCTAATAATGTTGATGGGTCGACAAAGTGATTTTCGAGATCAAAAACGAGTGTCGCGGGCCTTTGCTCTGTTCCTTTTATCGGACCTCCGGTTCCAGGATGCGTTGATAGTGGGGCGTCGTGAGGTCCAATCAGAAGGGTAGTCTCCTCCCCTAAGTTGCGTGGGCCTAGAATGCGTAAGGCCTCGAAGGAGTGGCCCAAGGGGACGTAATCTGAGGGGTTACTCGCGTGTAGCATGCCACGTGCGTTTCGATTGCCGTTCGATGTCTTCGTAGGTGGCCTCTTGTTCGGGGGTGACTAATTTATGTCTTCCAGGTCCTTGAGGGAGGCTGTAGAGCTGTCTTCTCTCGGGTCTGTTTTTCCTCGTTGTCCTTCGCTTAAGCGGGCCTGGTCCTAGTAGAAGTGGTTCCGCTCCGTTATCGCTTGCAGCTGGCATTCCTTGCGTCTCGCTTTCCCTACTCGAGTGACCTCTTAACTTAACATAACATTTTCTAACTGCGCTTTCTTAAAAATTATCCTTATAGAATACGTGTCTGTTCGAATACGCGCGGTATCATGTCTAGTTATTACCGAGATGGCGCCTGTTTCGATTAGGGCGACGTCACACCTCCCCCCTTAATAAAAAGGATGTTACATGTAGTAACAACTTTTACTTTAATACTAGGTAGAACACCTTATAACTAAGCGGAACAATAATAATTAATAATAATAGATTAATAATAAAATTAGCGGTAAACGCGAAAGGAAAAATAATAGCAAAGCGCCAATTGCTACAGTAGTAATAATAATAATAATGATGACAATAAAAAAAAAAAAATATAGTATAGTATGATTATAGTATAGAAAGGGGGTAGTTATAATAATATTTATTATAGAAAGCAGAGGTACTAAAATGCTTAGTAACATAGACAGATATTTTATTTTGATATATAGAATAATAGAGAAAATAACTACTGTAACATAATCATATTAAAGGTATGCATATATACAAAAACACAAAAGAAATTAAATGACAATAGTAATAGCGATCTTAATAATGATGTTTATAATTATAAAAGGATGTGGTATGACTAAGTATAAAAATAGGTGTTACTAACGATACAGCTTATTTAGAAGATATATGCATATATTATTATTCGCCTATATTCCGCATTCATGATACATATGCATACATACGTAAGCACCCTTGCTATAATGCTCGACTCGATATTCTACAGGTATATCAAGGATCTGGTTGTGGATCGGGTAGCGGTTCAGGCCTAATATGGGCTAATTTAAGTTTATTGGTATGGACTATCTTCATACGTGATTGGTTGATTGCGATTTCGGCATTGAAATCATCAAATAATCGGGTTATTTTATACGGTCCGTTCCATTGGGGGTCAAACTTGGAAGTTCGAGGTTCGTGAAGCAGGTACACGTGGTCGTCGATCCTAAACTTGTGTGGGTTGACGTTCCGGTCATAAAGTTTTTTACACTTAGCCTTGGCTTTCTTAAGGGTTTGGGCGGCAGATGCTTGTACGGTTGTTATTGTAGAGAAAAGGTCGTCGAAGTATTGAGAAAACGTTCGGGGTGGTTGTACGTCGGCAAATTCTGAAGGGATGCGGGCCTTTTTACCAAAAATAAGTTCATGGGGAGTGAAACCTGTAGACTCGTGAACCGATGTATTGTAGGAAAACATGCCGAATCGTATCCATTTATCCCAATCTCTCTTAGTGCAATAGTGTTTTAAATATTCGATGAAGACGTGGTGAGCGCGTTCGAGCGAACCTAATGATTGGGGATGGTATGCTGTAGATTTAATTTGTTTGATTTTGAAGATGCGGCAAAAGCATTTCATTATTCGGCTCATAAAATTTCTACCTTGATCAGTGTGGATGGTTTTTGGGCATCCGAAACGAGAAATAAATTGTTCTGCAAGTGCAGAAGCAACAGAGACTGCATCCATTTCTCGGAGAGGGATAGCATCTGAATATTTTGTCAGATTATCTTGGAGGGTGAGGAGATATCTGTAACCTGATTCGGTTACTGGTAAAGGTCCAACAATGTCTAACTGTACCTTATCGAATGCCTGTTGAGGGGTGTCTGTAATACGAAGAGGTTGTTTAATCCCTTTCCTTACTAGTTTGAATTTTTGACAACTGGGGCAGGTTTTTACGAGGTCTGCGATATCTTTTCGCATTCCTTTCCAATAGAAGTCTTCACGAACACGGTTATATAACTTAGTAATTCCTTTGTGACCACCCACCACAGACTCGTGGTATTCTTTAAGGATACGACTTTGGTCGTCCTTTGGGGGAAATTTTAGTTCGTTTGAGCATATAGTGATAGTATACCCTTCCGTCGAGAAACCAGCCTTGAATAGTTTTTCTATATCGATCCAAGGAATTTGATCTAAGTCGTTACGATTTTTCGATACACTGCAAGTAAAGAGGCCAAGTCCCTTCATTAAATTTTTTAAACTATGAATGCACAATTCGATGTTTGTAAGGCTGGTAGGTGAATTGGGGGTTTCTTGGGTAATTAAGTGGAAAATATTGGTTCGACCGGATCGGATGGCAATGGCTTCACCTACGTTGGCATCCACGTTGCGCAATTCATGGATGGAGAACCTCCCTTGTTCGAGTAACTCATTACTAGTTGCAGAAGTTAACTCGTAGTTTGCCGAAATGAAATGAACTATGTGATCTTTTCTCAGAGATAGGAAATCTTTACTGTAGGTAAAACATGAATGGGTTAAAGTGTATAATTCGTTAGTGTTGAATCGGGCAGCGATCGGTGGATCTTGGTTGGATATGTTTCGTTCTTCTGAAAAAGGGTTATCGTCGGGTTGGGTAGCGTCAGAGTCAACCGTGTCCCATAAATACCTTCCCTCGATGCGTGCACTGCAGCCTGTCCGTGGAGACGGTACGGGAATTTGCGCGCGTACCGGAACTCCGACATGGCGTACAGGCGAGATTTCCCTCGTTGCGAGTACGGGTTTTATCGTCGCTTCTCGTTGCACTGCAGCTTGTCCTTGGAGACGGTCTGGGAATTTGCGCGCAGAACCGGAACTACCGACATAGCGTGCAGGCGAATTTTCCAGCGTTGCAGGAAGAAGGGTCCACACTTTACTCCCCGGGACACGATCTACTGTCTTGTCTTGTTGAGTAGTCATGCAAATGTTGTTGCAGGATTTCGATGTTATTGTGGATGGTGTTCGGGTGGATACAAGTTGGTTGTTTATCTGGGGTAGATTTCCTATCTCTTCCGCCAACTTCTCGCTAGCAAAGAAGCAGGCGGCAACGGAAGCTTCACATTCGAGACATTGAGATACTTTGCCAGGATCGTCACCCGTTTCGATATCAGTAACCGGTGTTTTGTCCGCGCGGACAAGCATCTTTTCCTGACATCTAGAGTGAGAATCCCTTTGAAGTTCCACTGCCGTTTGTTGCAAAACCTCATCCGGAACGTTACGGGAAAGAGCATCCGCGTTGGAATTTACGCGTCCTGGCTTGTATACGATATTATAATCGTACTCGTTCAATTTGATTCTCCATCGCATTAATTTGGAGGTTGGATCTTTGGTGTTGTGGAGCCAAACTAGAGGTCGATGGTCCGTGACAAGGGTAAATTTATGGCCGTACAGATAGGGGCGGAAATGATTAACAGCGAAAATTATGGCGAGTAATTCCTTTTCGGTAGTAGAATAGTTTGTTTCGGTGTCGTTCAGTGTTCTCGATGCATAGGCAATAGGAAGATCTTTGCCTATATCACCCTGACTGAGGACGGCACCGATGGCATAGTTGGAGGCATCGGTAGTGACTATAAATGATTTGCGAAAATCCGGATATTGCAGGAGGGGTTGCCGGCAGATAGTGTCTCTTAGGTTTTCAAATGCTTCTTGCGCAGCATGGTTCCAGAAGAATGGAGTACTCTTTTTTAGCAATCGAGTCATGGGTTTTGCGAGTCTCGCGAAGTCCTTGATAAACCTGCGATAGTATCCGATTAATCCTAAAAAGGATTTAATTGTTTTCCTATTCGAGGGTACCGGGAACGATTTCACGGCTTTAATTTTACCGGGGTCCGGCTTCACTCCTTCGTTAGTGATCAGATGCCCTAGATAAGCTATTTCTTTGCGAAGAAACATGCACTTTTCCGGTTGAAGTGCCAACCCAGCGTTTTGCAAGCGACCTAGCAGAGTGTTTAGTTTTCTAGAGTGTTCTTCGAGTGAATTAGCATAGACGACAATATCATCCATGTATACGAATAATTCGATACCCTGTAGACCGACGAGGACACGATCCATAAGCCTCTGGAAGGTGGCTGGTGCGTTACAAAGACCAAAGGGCATTCTATTAAACTCGTAATGTCCAAAAGGGGTTGAAAATGCGGTTTTTGATTTAGAAGAGGGGTCCATAGATACCTGATGAAACCCTGAGGCTAAATCGAGCGTGCTAAAATATTTAGCACCTCCTAGTTGATCGAGGATATCCGTTATATTAGGGAGTGGGTAAGCGTCGTTAATTGTTTTTTCATTGAGTCTGCGATAGTCGATGACCATTCGCCAACGAGGTTCACCAGACGAATCCGGCTTCTTCGGCACGATCCAAACAGGTGAATTATATGGGGAATCGGAGGGTTCGATGATTTTATTGTTAAGAAGGTCTTGGACTTGGTTCTGAATTTCTGCCTTGTGGATCTGAGGATATCTGTATTGTTTGGTGTTTAGCGGGCTCTCATCGGTGGTAATTATCTTATGTTTTACGGTGGAGGTGGACTCTAATCTATCTCCAGGTAAGTGAAATTGGTATGCGTAAGTAGCAACACTTGATAGAATACTAACTCTTTCTTCCTCGTTCAAATTATCTAATTTAAGAAGGCCAGAAAGCTTTGAAAGTCTCTCGGCAGAGGAGCGTTGGTTGTCTATACCTGGGTTACCGATTCGAGCAGAACGGGCTAATGGGGGTTGAGCCTCGAAATCTTCCAGTTCGACCGGAGGTAGAGTAATATTGACCTGATCATACGTACAATTAATGGCGAACAATTTTACATGACCCTGATCTTGCGAAACAATTGCTTCTCCTACGTACACTCCCGGTCCGAAATCCATTTTCCTAACGTAACCTTCCCTTAAATTTGGAGTTTTAGTAGGAATTTTAATTAACGTTTTAGTTCGCGGCGGCAAGTCGAACGAAGGGTGGTTACAAAACGGAATTTCTTTATTCCCTAAGATTAGTGAACTTGACAATTTTTCTCGAAAAGCTAGAAGAGCCTGTTGTTTAGTAAGGAATTCCATTCCAATAATTCCGGATTGTTCTATGGGGAAGCTATGGTCTACTACTTGAAATTTTATTTCGACACTCAGCATATTGAGAGTAATTTCTCCATAGGTTCGACGAGTTCCTGTCCCAATGCCTCTCAAATGATACGAAATTTTAGTGTTAACATGAACCTCTGGAGAAATCGCACTTTCTTTAATTAGATTCAATTGTGAACCGGTGTCAATGAGGAAATAACCCTGGTTGTTATGGAAAAAACAATGATCTATAATTATGACGGGGAGTTGGGTTGTTCGCTTTCGACTGAGATCGTAGTTAACCTGGCAGAGTCGGGTCGCGCTTTTATTGCTACACTCTTCGTAGCGCTGTCTCGAAGAGCGAGATTGGAGTTTAAATTACGCCCAGGTGCAATGTATGATGATGGGTGATTATCACTACGTCGTTCCCGATCGCGCTTAGCAAAACAATTAAACTCGTTATGACCTTTCCGTTTACAATAAGTGCACATAAGGGCCTCCCGCCGTTTGAAGCTATTGCAGTTTTCTGACGCGTGACCCGGTTTCCGACAGGTATGGCAGTAAAGGCGTGAACGACGATCATCACCGCCTCGTGTTGCCCGGATTTCGTTTACCCGGACTGTCTCTATTTCTTCGCGAGGACGTCTCGTGTCAAATCTTCGTTCTTGCCCACGTTCGCGACGATCGTATCGCACGATTTTTTCCCGACGAACACGAGCTCTATTCTTTTGATGTTCCTCCTCGTCCATCGCCAAATCAATGGCCGCTTGGAGAATCGCGGGTTTTCCTTGACGAACCTGAGTCTCGATTGTTTTACTCAATCCCGTGATGTAACAACCGCAGGCGTTGTCTATGGCCCTAGTCCGTACTCCATATGCGACGTCCGGATCACATTCTTCATCAATCGCGTCAAGTATATCGTCTAATAATTCTTTGACTCGATTCCCGTACTGGAGTGCAGATTCTCCGATTTCTTGATACATATTCGACATACGCGTTTGGAGGGTGTCGAGAGTGTGCCTTGGGGTAAATGCACGTTCCAAAGATTTTAGTAATTCTTCCAGGTTATACGTATCTCGTTGTCGTCGGATATGACTTTTCGCGTCCTTAATTACTTTTTTCTCTATTATTTTAACAAGAAATTGCCGTTCGTTCAACTTTACCGCCTTCCAAATATCGCGGCATAATCTCGTAAACTCTTTCACCGGTGTAGACTTCCCATCAAATTCAGGCAAAATTTCTGAGGCTAATTTTAAAGAGATTTGGCATCCGCCGACGGATTCGACATTAGAGACAGCGGAAGCAGAAGATAATTCCTCTATATTCGAATTTTCGTACTGTTCAGACACAATCGATGGGGGTTGATACCCCGGTGGCCGAACAAATGGTTTGTCAATTTCATTTCGCATGATCTCAGGGTCACGCCAAGGGATAAGAGGGAAATCGGAGGAGCTATCAGACCGTGAGGTTCCCTGCGGGCACGCGACAACCCACGAGCTAGTCGATCGACTATCGTTACTCATGTTTACACTAGACAATTATCTATCTTAATCTAAATACCAAACTAATCTAATCCTGACTGGTCACTCGAGATAGAAACAATGAACGTGTGTCTTACACTTGAGCTGCTGATGAGTTGACGATGTCCGCTGCTACTGAATTCCAGAAGGGTAGGTTCGTTTACTAGATGTTGTTCCCTTCTTCAAATGGACGTTGAATGTGCAGCTATCAGGATGGCAGGTGCGCAGCAGGTATCCAGTGATTGCCAGTGATTTCAGGGTTGCTTTAGGCTAGCTTGCGTGGCCGCTGATAATCACCTCTTCCGGTATTCACCCGTCGCTCCCTGGGGAAACCACGCCAAAACCCAGGAGGGAAGAGTGGCACGAAAACTCAGTTTGTAATTCACAGTTCAATGTTCACCTGCACTCTTTTATTGTCCTTATTTAATTAAAATACACTGTTAGTTCAGTTCGAATTCTAAGTCACAAATGTGTTCTTTTGAAAAAGCGCGCACGAAAGTTGGCGTATCCCACCGCTGTCACCACTGTTATGTACGTATTAGGGACCCGAAATTACGATACTTGTCTGCAGATGGCACAACCGGTTAATCTATCAATTTCGCGGCATGAGTTCAAACGCCTCAAAGTACTAAGGTACTAAACTCCCGAACGCGGCTTTATCTGGGAAGGGAAAATGGATATAAAATGTTATAAACGTAACTTGGTCGGAAAACTTTACTGTATTTCTAATAATGTTGATGGGTCGACAAAGTGATTTTCGAGATCAAAAACGAGTGTCGCGGGCCTTTGCTCTGTTCCTTTTATCGGACCTCCGGTTCCAGGATGCGTTGATAGTGGGGCGTCGTGAGGTCCAATCAGAAGGGTAGTCTCCTCCCCTAAGTTGCGTGGGCCTAGAATGCGTAAGGCCTCGAAGGAGTGGCCCAAGGGGACGTAATCTGAGGGGTTACTCGCGTGTAGCATGCCACGTGCGTTTCGATTGCCGTTCGATGTCTTCGTAGGTGGCCTCTTGTTCGGGGGTGACTAATTTATGTCTTCCAGGTCCTTGAGGGAGGCTGTAGAGCTGTCTTCTCTCGGGTCTGTTTTTCCTCGTTGTCCTTCGCTTAAGCGGGCCTGGTCCTAGTAGAAGTGGTTCCGCTCCGTTATCGCTTGCAGCTGGCATTCCTTGCGTCTCGCTTTCCCTACTCGAGTGACCTCTTAACTTAACATAACATTTTCTAACTGCGCTTTCTTAAAAATTATCCTTATAGAATACGTGTCTGTTCGAATACGCGCGGTATCATGTCTAGTTATTACCGAGATGGCGCCTGTTTCGATTAGGGCGACGTCACATCATAATAAAAAAAGAGAGACCGAGGTGTGTGCATGAATAATAGTGGTAAAGTATTTTTAAGTTATAACATTCACAAAACATCGTATCCGGACCTAATCTAATCATACATTATCATTATTAGGATCATACTCTTATGCAAATGTACGTAGACTTTTTGACAGTGATACTGAAATAAATGTAATGTAACAATTACAATTTTTATTCTGTTATAACGTCTGACACCTGATCGTTCCATACTCCGGGTAAAAAAAAAAACATGTCCACTTAGGACCCTCCTCCCTATAAATATCCAACATTTAATAAAATTGAAAGATTCCCTTTTCAGTTCCTTTCTTATTCATTATCTAACACGCCGGTGTTTCCATCTCGTATTCATCAGTCAGCTACACATCTGTAGGTAATACCATACCTCGTCTATGGCACAGAAGAGGTATAAGAGTAGACCAATCACCATATGCGGTTTCGTGTCTCACATGTAAACAACTGGTTTTCTTACGCCCTCTACGCTGACGAACGATAAATGTTGGAACTAGATCTACAAAAATTATCAAATGTGGTCAAATACAAATGATTGACGAGTTATGTACATTAGGCCTGCAGCCAAGCTCGCATATGCGAGCCGAGCTCGGGTCGAGTCGACCCGGGACTCGCTTTTCGAGTCGAGTCGAGTACTCGCACGATGCGAGCTGCTCGCAACGAAGCGAACGGCTCGAAATAAAATCAGGCGTAAAATGACATGATGCGAGTTACAGCGGGAAGATCAGCACATCGATATTATCAAGCATTTTAGTATATTGACAATGCTAAATGTTTGCGATGTTTTATTATATATTTTGATAGTGAAATGTTGAAATGTTCAGAATTTGTATAACCCTTATTGAAAATAATTATGCAATAACAACTATTTCCTAGATTTATGTAAATAACTAGATGTGAAGAACGGTATTTTATATATTCCTTTATATTATACTCCGGTTCAGTGTACAGTCGTAAAAATGTATTGTCGCAAAATTGTGTATAATGTTGAAAATTAACGTTAAACTTCGTTAAATAGTTTTTGAAAGGAATGGATATATAAATATTGTATAATATTGATATGTATTTGTACGCATTCGTGCCAATATGTGCCAGTCTACAACCTTTCACACAAGTTGGAAGTTCCAACAGCCTGTCATTCGGTACTGTGCACGTATAGGTGATAAGATTTAAAAGGCCATAGCCGATTAAGATGGTCAAAACAATTGGAACCGCAAAAAGATTCCATTTCAAACAGTATTGATTTCTTGATTTTCTGGAAATGACAGAAGTGGATTTCAAAATTCTTTTCACGGAATCTTACCAATTTTCACAAGCAATTTCATATCTGGCGGAAATCGTGGACGAACACAATAATATAAATATTCATGGCCTAATCAATGTTACTTCAATATTTTTAGAACATTAAAAAAATATTGTTAAAATCACATGAATAAATAATATAAGAAATTGAAAAAATAAAGATGATGTATGGGAAAAAACATTTACCACCGACGGGATAAGAACCCCAGCGTATCCGCTCCTTAGTTCGACGTCTGGCGATGTTACAAAACTTTACGAACATTCTGGTATATATCACACAAAATACAATTTACTCTTTCTCTTAAATCACATTTCTTAGGTCAAACAATTACTTGTTTCAATTTAATAATGCTAAAAATTACTTAATATATATCTGCGATAAAACCAACAAATGTAACTTTCCTCCTAATAGCAAAAACGTCGAAAAAATTCGGTTTTTATTGTTTTTTGACGATGATGTCTCACAACAAAAAATCTAAAAAAAATTGACGACACTGCCTGTTATAGTACTTTAACAAGGAACTAAACAGTAGAATAGCATGTTTTCACATTTTTGAGAAATCTGCATTTTTCCGATTTTTTGGAGGTTTTTCATTTTTTTACGACCACAGTTTGTAACAAAAAAATCTGAAAAAATTATCAAAAGTCAGCCTTAGAATCCAAAATATGTCACATTTTTTCAGAATTTTAGGAAGCATCAGAGTGCGGAAAATACGCGGAGAAGCGCGAAATCTAATTTACCCTGTAACCAACCTCATGGGCAAGATAGGGGGTTGAAATTTTACTCAGAGGGGTTTTTCTTAGTCAACTTTCGAATTGTTCATTAATCATTGAAAAACCTCTAAGGGCAGTTTTGACCATAAATCGGCTAGGCCCTTTTAAAAGGATCTGATGTCTACGTTCAACACTCGTCATACTTTCTGTTTAGTTAATATTTTAATGTTTGTAAAAAGTTTACCGATTCTCATCTCGAAATCTTTTTTCAATTTGCAATTGTTGGCTCTTCTCCGTGGATAACAGTCGATCTTTTATACGATGGTCCAAAATCATGCTAACTACCAAATAATTCGTAGTGGCAGCAAAGTTAAATCTACTTCCTAGCTCGACAATTAACGCAATTATATAACGCAATTTTTCCTGAGTTTTCATTACATGTCATCTAGTAGCTGTCTAGAAGCTGAAGTCGTTTGGTCGATTTATAAAAAAAGTTATTCTGATTTAAAGTGTATGCCATCAATTATGAGACTGACTGCATAATGTATAACGAGAAGCGGCCGCACGTTTCTCGCTAAGCAACCTGCGCTATCTCCATGTTTATAATTGTGTAGTGTGAAAATGGTTTACTGCCTTTTTGGTTCGTTATCTCGACCATTTCTTCTAAAAAGTGCACTTCCGTACAATGGGACAGTAGGGCTCTCATCAGCGTGCTAAGGTTTATGACCGGCTCGCCTGCACGCGCCCACTTAGGTCACCTGCTCTGAGTATTTGATCTACCTGCACGCGTATGCGTTTTGCTCTTCCCTCCCCATCGAGCCACTAGCTAGTTATTCATTATCGAAAAATATAAAAGTCTAAGACAATCTATTCTCAGGTTAGTTAGCTCAGATTCTATCAAACAGTTTTTCTCAGCTTACCAGAATTCAGTCTTTTGACCTTTGGTGCGAGTACCAGTGTGGCGGCCTGTGCAAAGAGCACGCCGACGAACCGCCAGCATACATTGTAGACGCGGCGGCGACCTCGTATAAATACACATCAATATTATACAATATTTATATATCCATTCCTTCAAAAACTATTTAACGAAGTTTAACGTTAATTTTCAACATTATAAACAATTTTGCGACAATACATTTTTACGACTGTACACTGAACCGGAGTATAATATAAAGGAATATATAAAATACCGTTCTTCACATCTAGTTATTTACATAAATCTAGGAAATAGTTGTTATTGCATAATTATTTTCAATAAGGGTTATACAAATTCTGAATCAACATTTCACTATCAAAATATATAATAAAACATCGCAAACATTTAGCATTGTCAATATACTAAAATGCTTGATAATATCGATGTGCTGATCTTCCCGCTGTAACTCGTATCATGTCATTTTACGCCTGATTTTATTTCGAGCCGTTCGCTTCGTTGCGAGCAGCTCGCATCGGTGCGAGTAGCTCGCATCGTGCGAGTACTCGACTCGACTCGCACAATCGAGCCGAGCTAAGCTCGGCTCGCATTTTCGGGTACTCGCACAGCCCTAATGTACATATCTGATGTTATGATCAGAGTTATGACTATATGTTCAAATTATATTTTTTAATTTGATGTCATTATGTTATATATCTACAATTATCTTTATCAATACAATATTAATAAATATAGATACCATGTTTCCAAATTATAGAAATACAATTTTCATAAATCTTGAACGTAAATAACATTTCTCCATACGTATAATTATTCGCATTTCTACAATTTTTTAACACTATTAATACGCATTCATTTTGAATATCTTTTGTAACTGAACTTGAAAAAGAAATTAAATTGAAATTTACTATATATTTCCATGTATATTTCATTTAAACAACATAAATTTTAGCTTTAAAGAATCATGTAAAATATCAATTAATATTAATTGTGAAATTCGAAAGAGTCAAGAATTAATTAATCAATAATTATGTAGTTGATCGTTTTTTGCGAGATGTCAATCTATTTCACTATTCACTCAGAACGTAGTTGTATTATTTTTTTGCACGTTTCTAATGAGAAAATAAACGACGAACGCAACGTACGACACGTACAAACACTACCGCATTCATCGAGCTCGATCACACTTGTTCAGTCGTGATGCCAGAATCGCGTGACGCCGCACAGTGGTGCCAAATGGCCAAAAAGCGGCAAAAAATCTGTAAAATGAAACTGTCCAACGAATTTGTTTGAAAATCTGTGGAAAGATTGCCACAGTTACAACGCTTATTTGGCAAAAAATTTTTGCACAAAGTTGTTAATATTAAGTAATATGGGCTAATCGAAAATCTCTGTTTTCTGCCCATTTTTTATTTATGGAAGCATAAAACAAATCCTTTAATAGATTTTGGTCTGGAACTAATCGTTTTGGCAAGGTGTAATATTGATCTAACTTTGTGCAAAAATTCATGAGACCCTTTCGTCACAATTTAAGTTTAAATATCAACTTTCAGAATTTCCAAGGGTGAATCGTGCGGAAGCTACGATTATTTGATTTTCCAGGTGAAATTTTTTAGGAATATTTCTAATTAATAAAGAAAAATGTGAAGTGCATATGATTTATTAATTTTTCATGTATACAAAAATATTTAATAACAATTTTTTTTATCTTACATAAATTATTTTTATAGCGTTCATTGGAGCACTACCAAAAAATACCTGTTGCATTTTTGCGACAGTGGTCCAGTGAACGAAAACTTTGTTTATTTAACATAAAAAATTGTTATTAAATATTTTTTTATATGTATGAATGTAATTTTTTTTATTATCTGATATGTATCCCTTAAAAATTCCACCTGAAACATCAAATAATCGTGACTTCCGCGCGATTCATTTTTGGAAATTCCGAAAGTTGATATTTGAACTTAAATTGCAACGAAAGCATCTCGAAGTATCTCATGATTTTTTGCACAAAGCTAGATCAATATTATAACTTGTCAAAACGATTAGTTCCAAATCGAAGCTATTCAAAGGATTTTTTGTATTCCTCCATAAATAAAAAATGAGCGTAACGCAAAGGGGCTTCAGGTTAGTCCATATTACTTAATGTTAAACAACTTTTTTTGGAAAATTTTTTTTTGCCAGTTAATAGTTGAAGCCATTTGCAATAACCCATATGATTTGTAGATCCCTAAGTATTCAATTATAGGCGGAGTAATTACATAACTATCGCACTGAAAACTGATGAATTCTCAGGAACGAGGAAATGGTTATTTACCATGCGTATATCTCCATAAAACAAATTTTTTCAAAAATCTGACTGGCACATCATGCACGTACTATTAGGCTATACAAAAATAATTTCTTTTTATAAAAATCAAAAATTTATAAAAAGGATTTTTTGCCGCCTTGGCACCACTGTGCGCCATCCCACGTGAAGGGTTTGGGGGGGGGGGGGGCACTCTCTCGTACCGTCGTCTCCTTAAGGCTCGTACAGACCTGAACATTTCGACGAACATTGCGCCGAACAGCGAACGAAACGCAAGATCGCGCCCTTCGGTTCGCCGAAATGAATGTTGATTTTGCGTTTCGTTCGCTGTTCGGCGCGCCGTTCGGCGCAATGTTCGTCGAAATGTTCAGGTCTGTACGAGCCTTTACGTTGCTTCTACTATGCACGCGCTATACACAAGCGTACCCCTATTCTGTCCGTGTGAGCTGCCTGCTCGACTGTTCGACGCGTTCCACCGAATTCACGTTACCAAAGTTTCGAGCGCCTGAGCCGCAATCGATTCCCGGTTCGGCGAGGCGCACATTTTGCTACAACTTTTAAACTAAAAAAGATATCAATGCGAAATTTGGACTAGAAATCTTTTTTAAAGATCGGGTTTAATGGCGCATACTAAAATATGTTCTATATTTTTTACATAATTTTTTTTTTTTTGTTGATTTTTAAGACAGAGCCGGATAAGATGGTCAAAAGTGCCTCCAAACCAAATTAATTTTTAGTCGTACTGTTATGCCGCAGGAAGGGGTAGATGAAGAGTATCCTCGAATAAACTCCAAACTCTTCCAGCACAACTTAGGTTTATTTGGGAATAGGTCGCCAAGCAAGAATACAAGCGATTTTGTACACGACGAAATACTTTGTAACAAACGAGTCGACTGACGGGCTACTTGTAGCTTCTTCTCTGTCTCTGTCTCTGTCTCTGTCTGCGCCCTTTCGCAGGGCCTTATATAAGAGTACAACTATGGAAGTTTGGTGGGGATGGATGACACTAGCCCTTAGAGATAGGGAATGACGTGGAGGTCGGAGTTTTCGCAGGGTTGGACTTTAATCTGAAATCTCTGTACCGGTGAGTAATTTTGCCTTAGTCTAGTAGATGAGAAAGCCCGTGAGTTCTGACTCATCTATTTGTCTGACTTATCTATAGAGAATAGATAAGTCTGGTAGTCTCGCATAACATCCCCTTCCTTATTTTAAAAGAATATACCTTGGTAAGGTATGTTCTTTTTACAAGATTGGTTTGAGTACGGTTTTACGCTTTGACGGTTTTACATAAATTGGTACGGGTTCGTCGCTAACTTCCTCGACAGTGAATGCTTGCTCATTTTGAGGTTTTGATGTGAACCTGACAGAATACTGAGGTGACGGTGTCGTTACATTTTCGTTATAAACGTGGGTACCTCCTGTATTGAAACAGTTTACATACTGATTGCAAGGTTTGAAGCATAAACTTATGAGTTTCCAGACTTTTAATTTGCATAATACATATAATAGAGCTAGTAGGATTAAACTAACGTTGATAATTTTAAGTGTGGTCCAGATGGTTTCGGTTCGCGTCGCGCTTCTTACGTGCGTGGCTATGTTATTTGCGTCTCTAGATATTTCGTCCAATGATTTGGAATAAATTTGCAAGTGCTCTAAAGATATGTGATGAATTAAAATATCTTCTTCTTCTTTACACGTTTAGAGTAAAGTTGTATCCAGATGGGATTTAGAATTTTGATGATGGATATTTGATATTTCCTACTTTCTGGGAATATATGAATTGCTTGCGCTATACATTGGTCTTGAAATGATGAAGTGAGAACTGGAGTCGTTCTTTCACAAATTCGGATTTTCTCGAAGATTTTACATTTGTGAATATCCATAGACTCGACAGGGCTGTAGTATTTAGTTGTGCTGTCTAGTAGTATATATCGAACAGTTATGCTAACTACATACATTAGTTTGTCCCGAATAAGGGGGATTGGTACTAGTTGATAAAGGTTATATTGTTCTGGTTCAAGAATTGGAATTTTCATTTCAAAGCAAAGTTGTGTATCATGTAAGACAAAAATATTAACTTCGATGACTCGTTGATATAGGAAGGCTGATTCTTTCGTGGCAGGAAATAGCATCCTTTCAGCTCCAAATTTGGATTCAATGCTTTTTAGAATTGTTACTAAGTCTACTGAATTTAGCAATGTGGGGTCCAATTTTCCTTGGATTCCATTGTTGATTAAACTTCTGAGTTTGTGCGTTAATTCCCCGTATTCAGTTACAAGTTCAGATAATAAAGTTGCTGTACTGAGTTGAATTTGTCGCTGTTCTATCTTATCTATAACCTGATAGATTGCTTCAGTGGTTACATTTATGAATGATTGAATTCTATCACGATAATTGGAAAAGTCTTTAACAATGCCTTTTACAATGGTTGTTTCTTTATCTGGGTGTACGGCTAAACTTTTACTATCTGTATAAAGTTTATCAAGTTCCGAATCGTAATATTCGGCGTCCTTTTGACTAAGGGTTCCGAATAATACATTGGCTAAATCTCCAATGGGATTCAACCAACCACGTTTTACATGTTTACTTCTATTAGGTAAAGTTATGCCTATACTGTATAACATACGCCATTTTTCATTAATATCGCGGTTAAAACGTTCGTGTAGGAGACGATAAGTTTGATTAATTACCGGATTTCTACTAAGTGCATCAGCGTTAGAATTCAAACATCCCTTTTTGTATTGAATCTCGTAATCATACTCTTCTAAAATGATCCTCCATCGCGTCTGCATGGCAGTTGGGTCTTTCATGTTATTTAGCCATTTCAGTGGCTGATGATCAGTAATTATAACGAACTTTCGACCATATGAGTAGGGGCGGAAGTGCTTTACACTCCAAACCATGGCAAGCATTTCGCGATCCGTGGTTGAATATTTTTGCTCAGCTTCGTTTAGGGTCCGACTTGCAAAGCTGATTGGTTTTTCTTTTCCGCTCTCATATTTTTGTGCCAGTACCGCTCCTAAAGCTTCACCGGAGGCATCAGTAGACAAAATGAATTGTCTTTTAAAATCTGGGTACATGAGTACACGATCTCCGCAAAGTTCTGTCTTCAGATGTTGAAAAGATTCCTCTTGTTGTTGCTTCCACTCGAACTTCCTGTCCTTTCTCAGGAGCGTATTCATTGGTTTAGCTAACTGCGAGAAATTTGGGATAAATCTCCGGTAATATCCTGCCAGTCCTAGGAACTGCTTGATATTCTTTTTATCCTTAGGGGTTGGAAATTCGGCCACAGCTCGAATTTTTTCAGGGTTAGGCTTGACACCATCCTTTGTAATAAGATGTCCTAAATATTGGAGTTCTGGTTTCAGATACTCACACTTATCCGGTTGCAGTTTCAATTCGCTATCTCGAAAGCGTTGGAATAACGTCCTCAGGCGTTTCTCCAATTCTTCCAGATTCTCCGCAAAGACGATAACATCATCTAGGTAGACGAAACAGATGTTTCCGATCAGACCCCTCAGTGCCCGGTCCATCATTCTCTGGAACGTTGCTGGAGCATTTTTCAAACCAAACGGCATGCGATTGTACTCGAAATGTCCAGACGGTGTAGAGAACGCTGTTTTCGCCTTATCCTGTTCTTTCATTCCAATTTGATGAAAACCGCTCGCTAAGTCAAATGCACAGAACCAGCGGGCTCGCCCAAGCTGATCCAGGATCTCCTCTATATTGGGTAGAGGGTATGCATCATGCTTAGTTTTCTCGTTAAGCGCTCTGAAATCTACTACAACACGCCATTTCTTCTTTTCACTGGCGTCTTGTTTTTTTGGAACCACCCAAAGTGGCGAGTTGTAAGGAGAAGTTGAATTACGAATGATTCCTTTGTCTAACATGTCGGTAACCTGTTCATTTATTACATCGAGATGCCCTGGGGGATAACGAAATTGTTTGGTATGCACTGGAAGCTCATCGGTAACAGGTATCGCATGTTCGGTTAAATTAGTCATGGGCAGCGCGTCGCCTGGGAGAAAAAATATATCTGCAAATTCTCTTGAGACTCGTCTCACTAAATCAATAGCCTTTGGATCGGTTAAATGCTCAACCCTTGTGTTGGAATCTAGCGCTTTGATTCTTTCCTCTGGTATTTGTAAATGTAAAACCCTGTGCATAGTACCCGTTAATTCTATTATCCTGTTTTTGGTATCAATTTTTGCTTCTTCCCGTTCTAAAAAGGGCATCCCTAGCAATCCATCTTCTTCTATCGGAAAGGAGTCAGGTACTATTGCTAAAATATGTTCACGATTTCCTACTGTAAGTTTAGCTTCTCTGGTTGAGACGACTTCTCTATCATCGATTCTATAAAAACGATTGATTCGCGCTCGTGTAGGTAAAACAACTGCTGCTGCTGCTTTTATTAAATTTATTCTCGCTCCTGTGTCTAGGAGGAATACACGACTTGACCTGCTTTGTCCCATTCGGAGAGCGATTGTAAGGTTTCCTCGATTTGTAATTCCTCGGTCAGATCCCGTGGGTTTGTTGACTGTATAAACCTGTCTTGATTCTTTCGTTCTCCTGAGCAAAACGCGTTGTTCGTCCGTTGACCGAAAGGAGCTGTCACTTTCATCATCTCTGATTCTAACGTTTACAGGTTCTAGTGGTACTGAAGTTTCCCCATGTCGTAGTTCGTCGATTTCTTTCCGTTGCTCTTCGCAGAGAGTCATTAATTTAAGACATTTTCTCAGTAGTTCAGCCATTTGTTGTTCAAGGCTGCTTCTAACAGGGCTCGCGGGTCGACTCATTTTCTCGAGAGTTTTATGAATAAAACTATGTAACGACTCGCTGCTATCACTTTCGGTGTGAATTTCTGATTTCGGGTTCCAATATGTGTGAAAAGGCATTCACTTACCCGAATAGAATTTTCATAATCGTCTTATATCCTTCCAGATTTCGTCTTGTCGCCTTGTTGACCTCGGTCTTCTTGCTGAATTGCGGCCTATCCCACCGCTGCCACCAAAAATTAGTCCTCTGTTATGCCGCAGGAAGGGGTAGATGAAGAGTATCCTCGAATAAACTCCAAACTCTTCCAGCACAACTTAGGTTTATTTGGGAATAGGTCGCCAAGCAAGAATACAAGCGATTTTGTACACGACGAAATACTTTGTAACAAACGAGTCGACTGACGGGCTACTTGTAGCTTCTTCTCTGTCTCTGTCTCTGTCTCTGTCTGCGCCCTTTCGCAGGGCCTTATATAAGAGTACAACTATGGAAGTTTGGTGGGGATGGATGACACTAGCCCTTAGAGATAGGGAATGACGTGGAGGTCGGAGTTTTCGCAGGGTTGGACTTTAATCTGAAATCTCTGTACCGGTGAGTAATTTTGTCTTAGTCTAGTAGATGAGAAAGCCCGTGAGTTCTGACTCATCTATTTGTCTGACTTATCTATACAGAATAGATAAGCCTGGTAGTCTCGCATAACAGTACCATGCTCAACAAAAAATTACGAAAGTGTTCACGAGTATTCTACCTAATATCATACACGACTGAGATTTTTTCAGAATTTTTGGCTGCAAAATCAATTTTTAAACAAATCCGAATGCATAAAATTGCCGATTTTATATCGAAGTTTTCAGTTGACCACGTTTATTGGTCTTATTTTTTATGGGTCGTATTTTTTACAGATTTTCCAGATTATGCAAACGCGTTTAAGAAAATTGGATAGTTGGATGTCCAATCATTTGGAGAAAGTGCACATTTCGAATTGAAGTTTCAGAGATACCAGTTTTATAAAAATTCAGTAGTTAGATATTATTGAAACAATTTTTCCGAATTTTTTCAGAATTTTGTATAAATTGCATCGTCGTTAAAAAAAAAGGTGTAGGTGTATTATGTAATATTGAACATTTTTATATTCAGGAAAACAGTGTAGAACCTGCAATATAAAATATTTTTTTTTGCGTTACATTTCAATATATGACTGTGACTCTCAACAGTTTCGGTTGGCGCTGGTCGTAACATCTCCGGCTGAGAATCTGTTGGTCCGGGATCGAATCCCGCATCGAATGAAAAAGTTTCAATTTTTAGATATTTTCAATACACCTTCAGAAAATTGTGGCGAGTGAATTGATGAGGGACTTTTCCTGGTGAAAATGTGTCCAAACTCGAGTGTAATCGAACAATTTTTATTAATACTTAATGTTGATAGGGAATCGAGGATTATTGGCAATTTAAGCTTTTATATTTTTAATGGGAATAATAATTTTAATTCTAATAAGTTGTAGAGCTTATCCCGATGAAAACGAGTCCAAACACGACATCATTTGGACTATCTTTAATGAGATTGTAATTTTTATCGTAACATTACGTATCAGTGAAACTTGTTCGATTATACTGGAGTTTGACCTCATTTTCATCAGGAAAATCCTCTCCATTCGCTCGTCACAATTTTTTGAGGATATGTTGAAAAATCTAAAAGTTTAGATAGAGGGAAACATTAGAGGAAAACGTTAGCTTTAGATAATGACCTGGACGATATGGATGCTATGATGGTCAACGACAATAATGACGACCTAATCTCTGACGACGAGGTGTTACTGGATGAGTTGAAAGTGTCTGGTAAGCCACCGCTGTGGCAGGCCACACATGCGCAAGAGACGAATGACAACGGGTTAAACATAGAGGCAATATGTTTATGCCCGTGGTTGATCCTTGGTGATCTTTCAGGCCTTTGATGTTGTCACGTCCGGTGGTTCGATCGCCCATGAATAAGACAAATAAAACTTCAAATAAAAATTATGCCACGCGAGGAGAGAAGAATAAATAAGATTAAGATAAGATTCTAGGAAGTAAGACGGTGTCATGTCCGGTGATTCGACCGCTTAAGAATCAAACGAATAAAACTTCAGACAAAGAATTATTATGAACTATTGTTGAAACCCAATAATGTCACGCAAGGAGAAGGAAATAAATAGGATTATGTTAGAAAAATCGAAGTAAGCAAACGGTCGAGGCAGGCCATGTGGTTTTTGTCAGCGCGTTGCCCTTCCACAAGGGAAAGTCCTTTAGCTTGGGGGTGTCATAAACAAGGAGGCATACTGTCGAAGGCGTTCTCACGGCTGAGGATTTTTGGGACAGCAGGACATTCTGATTCTGACTGTCGTCGTGTACAGTTGTCGTGAATAAAGATTCATAGTATTTTGTAATACGCCCACATTTATTTAAGTTAACGATATCGCGTTATCTATCTCTCTAATACTTTCTTACAATTAGGATAGGCGTTAAAATTTCTAGAAAATTAGATAGCGAACAAAACCATTCCAATTATCGTCCTGCGAGAGACGCAGCAAAGATCGATGTCACCCCGACAAATAAACAGAAAGTGTGTCCAGTTGCGCCAAGTTCCAAGAAGGAACACTAATCCCATGGTAAGAATGACGCGCATTAGATAAAAAAATCAAATCAATATCCTATTGAAACAATGGACTGTCCATCCTATAAAAGGGAACCAATACTTCAAAGACCAATCATTCTGTCATAAAGTTTGGACCAGACCAGTCCGTCATAGAAGTGTCCATTCAGTTTTAATAAAGTTTCAGTAAAGTTCAAGTTCAGTGAAAGTTTCATAAAGTTTAAAAGAAGCGATAATTGGAATTGGTGAAATCTGCGACCTGCGGCTGCGATATTGGAATTGGTAGAACCTGCAACCTACTACCTGCGAACCGCAACAACTGCGATTAGCGGTATTTCCGACCTGCGGTAACTGCGATCTGCGGAACCTGCGACTTGTAACCGTATCGATTACATATCGACCGGGCGGCGTGTCGCATGAGCGACGCGGACCCCCACCACGACGTCTTGGTTGTCCTGTCAACCTTCTCATAATGAAGGATTGCAGGATCCCCCACTAATTAGCGTGCGCGCGCATCGATACAGGCGGCAATCAACGGCCGTAGCTGTTGATCAAATAATAACTACAACGAGACGAAGGCAACTGTATCGGTCCCGAGCCGAATTCTCGACAAAGGGAAGTTGATTTTCTTGCTCGTTTCGGTATACTTCCGTGCGGAGATTCGCGGTATATTTCGTACCGAGTCAGTGCGGTTAACGTCATTCCACCGACACCGGAACGCCTCCGAATCCACTGACTAGTGACGACGGAGGCGATCCTCAGGGTCGGCTGTCTGACCGACGCCTCGTACGTGTCGTCATTCGGGCAGTTTTCCTGAATAATCAGCTAGTGCTCGTATGCTACGACGACTCACGTTCGTTCGGGAGAATCACGACAAGAACGCGTAACCCCCGGGACAGCGTGACGTGAGTAACGTACGATGAAATTATAAGAAAGGGACCCAGACGTGGAGCCAGGACTGGGCTCGGGTAACTGCCTACGCGATGGCACGATTGTACGAAGTCGCGATAGATTAAGCGCGAATTGCGAACAGCATCGATCTAGCAACCGTCATATTGCGGTTATTGTACATACAACGAACACCAGAATATATCTTATTTCTACCTCCAACATCGTCTCCGAATGATTCAAAGTTAGTTTGAACCTCTCCGTCTTCCAGTGCCTGGAGGCACGAACCTTATCTTACTAGGGTCGTAACCGTCCCTATTTCTCTATCGGAAACTCAACATCGATACGTTTTTCTCTCACGCGCTTTCCTCGTGAGGAGGCGACAGCGTGCGCGTGGTCTGCGTGCGTCCACGACCTCGCGTGGAGGCGCGGCCGGTCGGGGACGGGTTCCGTATTGCCTGGTTCATTCCACCAACACCGGAGTGTACCCGAACCCACTGAATAGTGACGACGGGACAGTCCTCAGGGTTGGCCGGGTGAGCTAAGGTCTTGTACGAGTCGTCATCCGTGCATACTCCCCGAAACCTCGGCTTGGTGTACGGGTGTTACAACGACCCCAGTCGTCCGGCGGAGTCGCGACGACAAGGTTTGGATGCGGTCAAAGTCGCTCCTCCATCACCGGAGATCATTCTGACCCGCTGCAAAGTGATCGCGAATGATCTTCTCAGGGTTGGCTGAGCGATCGTAGCCTCGCACGAGTCGGCATTCGTGTGCGCCTCCCGAGAGATCGGCAGCGTGTACGGGTGTTGCGACGGACCTCGATACAGCGGGCGAGATCGCTCGGACGCGTCGGGACGACCGCGTATAAATACACGGCAGTAAAAAAAAAAAGGAGAATAAAACGGTTACAGACTTGTGGACTTGCGGTGTCCACTTAACGAAGCGAACCCAACAACTCGGTAAATTAACATTATTATTATTGAACGAAATATTTGTAAGCTATCTAGTTTATGCGTTAACTACACATAATCTCTATTTGTCAAATCATATTTAAAATATCTGATTCAGCATCTAATATTGAATAAATCAATAATTTTGTTTGTTTTTGGAAAATAAGAATACAAGTTATTTAAAGAATCCTCAATTTCCTGAACCGTAGCCGGCGAATGCAGGTAGGTTCAAAACTGCGTCCTATCTCATAAAAATCATAATCCGTCCTACCTGGGACGTAACAATGTTTTTGCACTGCGAGGTGCCCGCTATTTAACTATGGATAACTCGAAGGACCACCTTCCAATGGTCGAAAGGAAATAAATGAATGGAATTCGATATTGTAGCAAACAAACTATAATTCAAACTAAGGATGTGAGAAAGCTGCTGGAAGGAGCCAAATCCCGTCGAGGCTACAAACCATGTATCTAAAGAACTATACCGAGCTAGTTGGACTTCCAGAGCGATCTAACTGGGAGAACACGAGTTACCGAAAAGCTAAGCTCGGTTCTCCCCCCTACTCTAGAGTTTAACCCTGCTTCGGGGGTTTGGTGGGAGGATCTAGGGGCTGGGTGCTTGAAGCAGGCCCAGGGTGCGCCAAGGCCACACACGCTTGGCGACCGAACCCTGGGTTTTTCGAAACATGTGCAAACTATTCAAACTGCAGTTTCAAGCACCCGGATGCGCTGAGCCTAAGGGGCGAACGGTTTCGAGTGTTTTATGACAAGGGACGCATTGACGGGACCCAGGCACGGACGGTAACATTATTAGCTAAGTGGCCATGACAGGCCCATCGCCGTAGCCAAACTACGAAAAGTCACGTACCTGGTCTGCTGGCAAATGTCAAGGCCCCTGCCATAAAACCGTCGCCCAATGCGAGTCCCTACAAATTGAGTTTGTCACAAAAAGATCGCGAATAATGCATTCATGGCATCCTTGACCTAAATCTCACTACAGAAAAATAAAAAAGAGATCATACGCGATCCTTACACCGTTTGAAGCGTAATAAACCCTCCAATATCAGATATACCTTTTCCAACAGCAATTTTTGCAAAATAATCCATAAAAATCTATATATCTGTGGGATCAGGACCCCCAGACCAAAAGTATGTAGGAGATCGGGAACAACGGGAGGGTTCCGTGGGTGAGCGCGTTAGTCGATCGGCTACCACCAGTGAGGCCGTGGGTTCGGTTCCCGCGGCGGCGGTGCCCTCGTTTTTCCCGAGATCCTACAATTGGGGGCTCAGCCGGGATTGGGGGAACACCGATCGCCGCACGATGGCGCTGTGAGAAAAACTGCGAATTTGTGAGTTGTGTTACGAGTTGTTACGAGTTGACGAGAAATTACGAGTTTACGAGAAATTACGAGTTGTGTTGGTGGCTCTGTGTATGGCCACAACACGAAAGAGAAACGATGAGACGACGCTGTGACGGACATTCGAGGGCGAATGTCGTCGCAGGATGGCCGAGTGTGGGATCAGGACCCCCAGACCAAAAGTATGTAGGAGATCGGGAAGAACGGGAGGGTTCCGTGGGTGAGCGCATTAGTCGATCGGCTACCACCAGTGAGGCCGTGGGTTCGGTTCCCGCGGCGGCGCACAGTGGGCAATTTGGACGAAATCGGATTCAAAATCAAGGAACTTTCGATAGGAATGCGGTAGAGCGATGAAATTTTTTTTAAGTGAAAGCTGAAACTTAGTAGAATATGGGAAAAATAGAGAGATTGTGGTCCGAACGTTTTTTAACCTCGAGAAAATTCGTTAAACGCGCACAAATTCAAGAAAATGTTAGTTTTTTCAATACCACGCCCGGAAAAAATTTTTTCTAACATGCTATACATCATTTCCCATAGATTTTTTCACGCTGATTTCAAATCTGGTCTCAAAATTTGTCTACGACCTCAGGATTTTGCAAAAAATAGATTTTTGTGACGAAAAACTAATGAAGTCATTTTTTCGTGAAAATGATTTTATAACACTCTACTTTGAAGGTATATTGTATTTTCATATATAAAATTCAATAAAAGTAATAATAATGACGTATTTGAACGTTTTGAGTTACTTACGGAACATGAAGCGCTTCACATCTCGTCACCACTTGACGTATCGCTGTTATTGCTACTGGCACTTTCTGCAAACTGTCTGTGGTTGTAATGTAGTATAAATTAGATATCTATTGTCCATAATTATATTTTCATTTACAGAGGAAGTAAGGTAAGTATTTAATCTTTTTAACTTACGCATTTTCTTCGACGAAGTTTCTACATTCTGCTGCTATTTTCTTTCTTCGGTACAACTTTAATCGATCTTTTAGTAATATGATAGAAATTTTCGGGTCGGTTAAGTGCATTGCGCGATTAAAAACATCTAAGATTCTATTTTTTCGACTATTTTGTCGTGAGTGAAGCATCATGTTTTTTCTGTACAGTTTATGCCACGATTCATTTGCATCTTCTGAATAATAAGCTATTGGCAATAGAAACTGTTTTGCTATTTCGCAACCATGCTTTAATAACTTATGCAAGGTAGGACTCATTCGAGCCCACGGGAATAATGTATAATGAAAACAATATGTCTCCCAACAGAATTCTTCGAGCTCTTTTATTTTTAAGGGTTGCTTGCATTTGAAGACTGATAATATTGTAGCAATATTTTTTATAAATTGCACGTCGATCTCCAAAGCTTCTGCAAATATTGTCGGATTTTCGAAAATATAATTATGGACAATAGATATCTAATTTATACTACATTACAACCACAAACAGTTTGCAGAAAGTGCCAGTAGCAATAACAGCGATACGTCAAGTGGTGACGAGATGTGAAGCGCTTTGTTACGAGCCAGGGCTGCGAGCAACGCGAGAGGCCGACGAGGGGGTTATTACTCCTTGAATATGGTTTCTATTATTAGTTAATATTGAAATCTTTGTTGATTTGAATTAGGATTAGTAAACCTCGTAACTTATATATAATTTAATTGATACAATCCGAGCGGTAAGATTGTATCATGTGGGAACGTTCAATTATTAGATTAGGATATCAGGCAATAATTAAAGGTTGTAGATTACGCGAGTTAACAAACAAGACAAATATATTCTGAATTGGAATAGTTACAAGTGTAATTGTCTGTGTCGCGAGTGAATGTGGTAAGTGTACAATTAGAGAAATTGTTACCTAGTGATGCACGGTGTTGACGCACTGGCAATGCGGGGTCGGAGAGCGATTGTTGAAAGCCAAATAGAATATACACGAACTAACGGATTCTATAAGGTTACGTTTGATTCGAAAGGGACTTTTACCCGATCTCACTAGAACTGACTCTTACGCGTGTAACGCGACGTGACTGCACGATTACTATACCGCGACCGAATCACTTCTGAATCTCTACTGAACCGCTTCTCGACTGAACCAAAGAGGATGAAAATGCATGGGTTTATATACCCTAAAAATGAGAGGGGAATGTATCTGTTTTATTTTACGGTCGCATACTCGTATTTGTCGTTTCTAGTGAGTTTAAGGTTTGCAGCTGGATCTTTTGTTTATAGGGGTAAAACGAAGGGTTAGCCAGGATGTTTCCTATCAAAGACTATCTTGACAAAACATTCCAGAAGGGGATGTTTTGAAGATTTCCATATTAGGAAATCATACGGTGCTGTTACTGAATCATGCTTCGTGCCAGCTGCGTCCAGCCGGAGTACAATTATTAAACAAGGGGCCTGTTGGGACGCTTTTCGTTCTCAGAAAAAGAGATTAGAACTTCTAATCGAAATGAACGTGGAGATACGTCTCCATACGTAACAGCTTCATGTTCCGTAAGTAACTCAAAACGTTCAAATACGTCATTATTATTACTTTTATTGAATTTTATATATGAAAATACAATATACCTTCAAAGTAGAGTGTTATAAAATCATTTTCACGAAAAAATGACTTCATTAGTTTTTCGTCACAAAAATCTATTTTTTGCAAAATCCTGAGGTCGTAGACAAATTTTGAGACCAGATTTGAAATCAGCGTGAAAAAATCTATGGGAAATGATGTATAGCATGTTAGAAAAAATTTTTTTCCGGGCGTGGTATTGAAAAAACTAACATTTTCTTGAATTTGTGCGCGTTTAACGAATTTTCTCGAGGTTAAAAAACGTTCGGACCACAATCTCTCTATTTTTCCCATATTCTACTAAGTTTCAGCTTTCACTTAAAAAAAATTTCATCGCTCTACCGCATTCCTATCGAAAGTTCCTTGATTTTGAATCCGATTTCGTCCAAATTGCCCACTGTGCGGCGGTGCCCTCATTTTTCCCGAGATCCTACATATCTGTACAAAAATGTTTACTCCAGTAAAAATACGCGTTTGCAAAATTAATTGATCTTCGCACACAACTCGATTATTTGAAAATTAATTCACTGTTTCATTATAGATATAAACATGCCAATTTTTATCATTGTCCCGTGCTAATTACCACGGATCCCGCACCGAGACACTTGCTCAACGCGAGGCGTTTTGCAACGATCATGCTAATTGAATTTACGGGATTAAAGCGTACGCGTTGCCGTAGTAACCGTGATTTCCATAACTGGAAAGCCACCGATTATGTAATCCTTTCTGTCTGACGCAGGGCGATGACAGTGTCACGTAATAATCAAGAAGAAAATATAAAAAAAAAACTTTATTGCTCAACCGGAGTTGAGTACCACTCAGTTAGTTACAAAGATTATTACAATGATTGAAATACACGGAGAACGTACGTAGGCGATACTAAAACAAAACTGAACGCTCGTGCCCTGGGGCGGCGGCCTCTTATACCGTCGGAGACAACTGACCGCTGAGGATATTTGATCCCTTCTTATCAACAGGACTTCTCCGAAGGTGGTGCCGTGTGCAACGAAGGTGTTGCCGTGTGCAACGGGCCATAATCAGGTGTGGTCCCTGTGACAACAGCGTGGTCGAGTGTACGAACGAAGGCGGAGAAATTGCATTACACGTGTCTTGGAACTCTGGCAAACAGAATATGCGGCAGCCCATGGTACGTACCGCAATACTTGCGTTTGCACGCCGTTCGCAATGCTGCAAAACGCTCCCCTGGACACGATTATACCGTTACGCGATATAACGATCCGTCAAAACAATGAGCTCGGTTACAACACCGCAACGAACAATTGATTGAAACTTGTTCGATTTGTAATTGGAACGGTTAAAACTGCTATGCTTTCGAGAGGATGCGATCAACGTTGATTCCATCGTGAATTTTTATATAGTTTGATGTATTTTGATATCTCTGCTCCACCAGAGAGGTCCTCCAATTAATCCAGTTCTTGGCGAATATATAGATTGCATTCAATAGTTTATCTATTTAAATTCTTTAGATGTTTTAAGTGCTTGGAATAATTAAAAATTGAAAATGATCTCGATTTTCTAATATTCTGTGACACGCAGGTGGTTTGAGATCAGATAAATCAGGGCTGTTTAACTTCTTTTCCGCCGCGAGTCACACGACGCTCCCACCATTCCCCCTCTACAATCTCCTCGGAATGACAGCAAAATCAATTGAAAACAAAATTCTAAACAAATCCCGGGAAATCTTGTTGTCTCATTCTGCCGCGCTTCGCCTCGCTTGCTTTCTTCGTTGCGCCCAATCCCCTCCACCAACGTCCATCGCGTAGAGAAGCACACGAGCGAAACGGAGCGCGGCAGAATGAGACAGCTACGATTCTCCTTTCCCCTGTGACTGCCTAGCTTGTGGGACGACGTCGTACGCAGTGGGGGTTTCTTGTCGAAAAAGGAACATAGGAAATGGTGTTAAAAATGGAGTTTAATTAATATTGGCAACGGTAATTTTACGCATATCAAATTATCGTTTATTCGCCACGAACCTGATGATTGCAGGTAGAAAGGAGCTTCTACATTGTAATTCTAGGTATATGCAACGGTTCTGGAGAGCACACAAAATTAAGACTACAAAGCAAGAGGGGGTTTCTGCAGACGCGACAGCATTTAGAAGGAAATTGCGTTTAAATATTCATCGGGCACCCGTGCTATTGAATAAAATCTCGCTAATATATTTCGCCATCGTTGTTTCTACTTGCTGTGGACACTGCCGATGCTGTCACTAATTTATTCCTCGTTGGACTCGCCATTTCTCAATTCATCTTAACCATACCGTAAGAGAAAACGATCGACGATGAAGAGACTCGCTCATTTTCCTATTAAAAACTAACGAAATATTCGGTATAATCTGAACTACTCATTTATACTCCATGGGAACGATTGCGTGGGGCCGCGGGCCGCGGTTTTGTAAGAAACACCGTGGCGACCTTGCTCCTATTTCCGATTTCCTTTACAGCAGGAAGGAGCCGTTCTGCTGGAGTCGAGCTCCATCAAGGACGACGTGATCTCTTGTGCTTTTTGGAGAGAGAAAACGACGGTCGTTCAGGCTCGGGAATACGATCTCGTCAACACACCGTACAATCTTCTGGTCGCTGCTGGCAAGACTCTCAAAAGTATGCAATTATCCCCTTTCAATATCCATCATCATTCACATTATCATTATTGTTCATCTCAATTGAAATTCTCAGGATTTATTAGCTCATTGGACACCTGAAGACTTTATTCAATTTTTATGCCATACATTCTCAGTATCCACTGAGTGGAGGCTCTATAAAATTGGGACCCTACAAAATTAGGATTTAATGCAATTGGGACCCTATGAAATCGGGACTATATGTAATGGGAGGACTTGCAATGAGGAGACTTGCAATGGGAGGATTTGCAATGAGGGTCGGTGCGGTAGGGGGGCCTTGTAATGGGGGCTATGCAATAGCGTGTTTTTGGTAGTCGAATCTTTCTTCGGGGAACAAAAATGTCTGATGCACGTGTGAATGTTTAGGTAACGGGGTTGGTTAGTTATTGACTTTAGAAAACTGAACGAATTGACTGACCAGGACGCATACCCCTTACCCGACATAGACGACATTTTATCACAACTCGGAAACGCGAAATTCTTCTCAGCTTTAGACTTATCCTCGGGTTTCCATCAGATCCCGATGGAAGAGAAATCCAAAAAATACACCGCCTTTTCTACTCCCCAAGGACACTATCACTATAATAGAATGCCATTTGGACTGAAGAACGCCCCAGCAACTTTCCAGAGAATGATGGATACCGCCCTACGTGGACTTATAAACAAACATTGCTTCGTGTATCTAGACGATATTGTAATATTCGGACAATCCATCGAAGAACATAACAGAAATTTAGCAATCGTGTTACAAAGATTAAGAGAATTAGGATTGAAACTGCAACCGGACAAATGTGAATTTCTAAAGCCAGAACTAGAGTACTTAGGCCACATAGTAACCTCTGAAGGAATAAAGCCCAATCCAAAGAAACTAGAAGCCGTTCAAAATTTCAAAATCCCTAAAACACCGACCGACGTAAAATCATTCTTAGGACTCGCGGGATATTATCGAAAATTTATACGAAACTTTAGCAAAATCGCGAAACCATTGACCGAACTGACGAAAAAGACCGTACCGTTTCACTGGAACGAACAGACGCAGACCAGCTTTGACACACTAAAAAAGAAATTATGTACCGCACCAGTTCTCAAATTCCCTGACTTTGAAAAACAATTCACTCTAACGACTGACGCAAGTAATTTAGGAATAGGAGCCATCCTTTCGCAAGACGGACACCCCTGTTGCTATATTTCACGAACTCTCAATCCGCCCGAACGAAATTACTCGACTACCGAAAAGGAGCTGTTAGCAATTGTATGGGCAACTAAAAGACTTCGACAATACCTGTTAGGAAGAAAATTCATTATTAGAACCGATCACCAAGCCTTGACATGGTTACAAAATTGCAAAGACCCCTCATCTCGACTGATCAGATGGAGACTACGACTAGAGGAATACGAATACGAAATACGGTACACTAAAGGAAAAGACAATACCGCTGCCGACTGTTTATCCCGAATTCACGCGATTACAGCACAAGACGAACCCACAGACTTACTGTCCAGATACCAAACCTGGGAAACCTCAGACGAACTTCCGAAACCACTAAAGATCGTACCCAATAAAAAGAACTTCTTCCAACTAACTTCAGACCAATTAGGCGCGTACGAAGGTAAAGAAAAATGGCTAAACATATTGAATAAAATCATCAGGAACACGAATCGAATTGGTATAGGAGACAATGATATTTCAATTCAGGATAGAAATACGATCAAGAGAATGCTCATGTTCTTTAACGACACGGACAAAGAGATAGAATTTGCATGGGAACCAGTAAAAGAATTGACCGACGACGAAATTAAACAAATTATCAAAGAAAATCACGAATTAATCGGACACCCCGGAATACAGAAAACCTATGACAGAATCAAAATTAACTACAAAATACCGAACTTGTTTAAACTAATTCAGGAATACATTGAGACATGCGACACTTGCCAACGAGCTAAACTCACGCGAATTCGCCCAAGAGAAGAACCATGCATAACCGACACCCCGATAGACTCGAACGAAAAAATAGCTATGGATTTGTTAGGACCGTTACAAAAAACGAAGAACGGTAATCAGTACATACTCTCGATTCATGACGAACTGACTAAATATCTTATACTAGTACCCCTCAAGACGCAACGAACCGAATCCATATGGGACGCCCTACTGAACCACTACATTTATGTATTCTCCGCACCCAAGAAAATACTAACAGACAGAGGACAGAATTTCATTTCCGAACTAATGCAAAGATACGAGGAAGCTTTTAACATAAAACATATCAAAACTACCGCATTCCACCCGCAAAGCAACGGATCCCTAGAAAGAACGCACGCAGTTGTCACTGACATGTTAAAATCGATACAACAAACATCCACCGACGAATGGGACGAACAATTGAACTTTGTTTGCTTAGCGTATAACACAATGACACACGACGCCACAGGCTACACACCTTTTGAACTAACGTTTGGACACAAAGCTAACCTACCTTCAACCATTTCCAAAAATCCTCAGCGAAGTTACGAAGACGAAGTATCCTTTCGAAAAAAAGAATGGGACTCACGATTGAAAAGAGCCCGAGACACCTTGCTAAAGAGTAAACAAAGATATCAAAGAGACCAGCGACGTAAAATTATTAAACCGCAATCAATTTTCAAAGAAGGAGATCAAGTTTTGATACACAATGATCATAAGGAATACAAATTAGACATAGAATGGTTAGGACCATTCACGATTGATAAAGTATGCACACCGTATTATGTCATTAACGATAAGAAAGTACACGGTAACAGACTAAAATCTTATTTTCCAGGACGACAATCCTCTTCGCGGGATTAACTTGCCCACACGTCACTATAACACCATTAGATACCCAGAATAACATATTTTTAGAAAAGATAAATAAGGGTTATTTATACAGTAGTACCGCCAATGTGATAATAGGTCTAGACACGAGCGAGATGTTTAAGCAAATCGAAAACATAGCACAATATAAGAACGAAATCAGTAAATCAGCTACTAACTTCGACTATACCGAAGCATTAGATACTTTAGACATACGTATTAATAATATTAGACAATTAGCCAGTCACGTAAGAACCCTCATACACCAGAGAACGAAGCGAGGATTATTGAACTTTGTCGGATCAATCTCTAAAAGCTTATTCGGAACACTAGACACAGACGATTTGGATTTGATAAATAAAAACATTGACACCTTATTTGACGATGACAAACAGATTAAAATCATACTAGCTAACCAGACTTCGCTTATAAAGAAAATGCTTAACACAAAGAGTTTAGAGAATTTAGAACGTTCATATAACCAATTAACGCAGCAATTGAATACAGAAAGCATATTTACTAAACTCATAATGAAAATCGATAATGCCATACAGGATTCGCACTTCCAACTTGACGAAATACTAAACGCGATCATTTTAGGTAAACAAGGTATCATTAGCCCACAGATTATAGAACCCGAAAAGTTTGTAAGCAACTACGCGAAGATCATAGGACATCACACTTATAACATTGCCATTGCGCCCAAAATCGAACACTTTCAATTCATACTCGACATCAGTGACTTAACCGTTTTCACGTATAATGACAAATTATTTTTCAAGATTTCGATACCTCTAGTGCTCGAACAAGAGTGGGATATAATGCGCGTATACCCCATCCCGCATAAAAGAAACAATATATTTATGGCACCCGTGATAGAAAATCCAGTATTTCTAACTTCAAACCTCCTTTACATAAACACTGATCTCGACTATATCACCAAACATTGTAAACGAAAGATAGTCATGATTTGTAAACAAACGCAGCCGATCCACAACAGTAATTCCGACAACGACTGTCACAGCGAAATTATTAATTACAAGAAGAACATCAACAATTGCGAGATATCCATTTATAAGATCGACTACATCAGTTTCATACCGCTGCACGCCGAAAATCAATTCTTAGCGATACCCTCTAAACCAGTAGAAATTGACGCGATATGTTCCACAAAACATAATATTCAGACCATTGACAGACCATCTATAATTAGTTCTAACGATTCATGCGATTTATTGTTTAATAACGAGTACATGCGAATAGGCGAAAGCAAAACCGAACTAGCTTACGATATGAAAATGAAAACCATAGAACTTAATAACAATGATAGTTACATTCACATTTTGGAGAAGATCAAAAACACGCCGAAAATTATAAGCAACATTGCCTCGTACCGAACTTCCGCGGATCAACTCGATAGCGAAATATCAAAGCTAAATTTCGAACATAGAATAAAGACTTTGCGATCGTATGGTATGAGTACATTACAAATAATAGGATATGTATCGGTAGGATTGATAGGTTTGTACATGCTCAACAAGTTAGGATTACTCGACTGCCTGAAGAACTGCGTCCCCAGAAAACTTTGTTTCCACCTGCTCTGCTGTAAGATCAAGAAAGGGCCACAAATCCACAACGACTTCCAACCAACGCAACCGAGTGCGCCAATCAACCTGTACACCACTGTAAGCCGCCCTTTGGCAATCGAAGACAATGAGGGAGGAAGAGTCTTGATACAGCCCCAGCGGGTCCGCTTCAAAAAGAGCATCCTGAAGAAAAGCCTCCAACATCGAAGCTGCGGGACCAGCTCCACTCTAAGAAGGGGGAAATGTCACAGGGACCACACCTGATTATGGCCCGTTGCACACGGCAACACCTTCGTTGCACACGGCACCACCTTCGGAGAAGTCCTGTTGATAAGAAGGGATCAAATATCCTCAGCGGTCAGTTGTCTCCGACGGTATAAGAGGCCGCCGCCCCAGGGCACGAGCGTTCAGTTTTGTTTTAGTATCGCCTACGTACGTTCTCCGTGTATTTCAATCATTGTAATAATCTTTGTAACTAACTCAGTAGTACTCAACTCCGGTTGAGCAATAAAGTTTTTTTTTTATATATTTTCTTCTTGATTATTACGTGACAACACCTTGGATGCTGTCGCGGGGTCGTCTTGGTTTACAACTTTAGATTTGCAAAGCGGTTATTGGCAGATAGAGGTTGAAGAGAGGGACCGTGAGAAAACGGCTTTCTCAGTCGGCGAGGGTTTATGGCAATTTAAGGTCATGCCGTTTGGTTTATGCAATGCTCCGGCTACATTTGAGAGACTGATGGATAGTATTTTGGTAGGGTTAACTTGGAAGAAATGCCTCGTTTATTTGGATGACATCATTATATTTGGCAGAACTTTTGAAGAAGAATTAGAAAATTTGCGGTTAGTATTTACCAGGTTACAGAAAGCGAAGAAGAAGTAAAATATGTGGGGCATATTATCTCGAGAGACGGTATTAAGACGAATCCAGATAAGACTGCTTCTATCGAAGGTTGGCCTAGGCCAGAGAATAAGTCTGGTGTTAAGAGCTTTTTAGGCTTGTGTACTTATTTTTCACGGTTCGTGGAAAATTTTACTACAATTGCGAGGCCTCTCTTTGATCTGACCGAGAATAAGGATTTTTTTTGGTCATCTGATTGCGAGGAAGCATTCGTGAAACTGAAACGTTGTTTAGTTTCGGCCCCAATTCTGGCATTTCCATTACCACAAGAGCCGTTTATTTTAGATACCGACGCTTCTAATGTAGGTATAGGGGCAGTTTTGTCTCAGATCCAGGATGGTGGTGAAAGGGTGATTGCTTATTTTAATAAATCTCTGAGCAAGGAGGAAAGGAATTACTGCATTACTAGAAGGGAATTATTGGCAATGACTAAGGGCATGGAACACTTCCATGTGATCAACTTCCGTTGATTTGGTTGTTATCGTTTAAGAAGGGGTCCAGAGGGTCAAATGGCGAGATGGATCGAGCGTCTTCAGCAATATGATTTTGAGATTGTACATCGGAGTGGAAGGGTACATTCTAATGCTGATGCATTGTCTAGGAGGCCTTGTTCGGAAGAGGACTGCAAGCGTTGTTCTGGTTTGGAAAAGAAAGAGGCGAGTCTACGGAACGAAAAGATTCCTGTTTTTCGTACAGAATGTGATTTGTTTGATGAACAAGATTGGTTCGGTTCCCAGCAGAACGACCCCAATTTAGAATTGATTTTAAGAAGTAAGAGTAGTGGACAGAGGCCTTCTAAGGAAACCTTATCATCTTTTACGCCAGAAGCTAAATTTTATTTTCTTATTTGGGATTGTATTCACATTAAGGACGGCCTGTTATTCAAAAGGTGGGAATCTGCGGGTGGTCGTAAGATCGTTTGGCAGTTAATCGTTCCAGAAAGTAAACGGGAGATGATTCTTCGAGAGGCCCATGATTCAGTCTCCGGTGGTCATTTTGGAGTGAATAAGACATTGAGTAGAATCAGGAAAAGGTTTGACTGGTATAACTGTATTAGGGATGTTGAGAAATGGTGTCGCTGTTGCGATGTTTGTGTATCGAGGAAAGGTCCACGTGATCTTGGTAAAGGGTTACTACAGATTTATAATGTGGGCTTTCCTTTCGAACGAGTGGCCATGGATATATTAGGCCCCCTTCCTAAATCTACTGCCGGGAACCGCTTTATGTTAGTTGTTTCTGATTACTTTACACGTCGGCCAGAAGTGGTATGTTTGCCCAACTTTCAGTCAAAGACGGTTGCTGAGGCCTTTATTACACATGTTGTGAGTCGTCATGGTGTCCCTCGAGAAGTCCATTCTGACCAGGGACGTACTTTCGAGTCGAATGTTTTTAAAGAAATATTAGCATTACTAGGTATCAAAAAAAAAAAAAAAAACGAGGACGACCCCACTACATCCTCAGTCGGATGGCTTAGTAGAAAGGTTGAATAGAACAATTCTTCAATATCTTTCAATGTTCGTTTCCGATCATCAGAGAGACTGGGATGAGTTAGTTCCTTTGTTCCTTTTAGCATATAGATCAGCAGAACACAAGACATTGAAACTGTTTCCTTCTATGGTGTTGTATGGTCGAGAAATTTTATTACCCTTGGATTTGATTAGAGGAAGTCCTTTAGAAGGGACTTACGGTCTAGATGAGTTCTCAACTGTGGCGGACCCCTTGGAGAAGGGTTGATCGGACCCAGGTAGGAGCGTCGTCCGCGGGCTGGGACCTTGGACGCACTTGGTCGCCAGGCCCAAGCTTTTCCCGAGCGCACACTTAGTCGCCGGAAGTCTGTTCCTACCTGGGGTGCACATTTGGCGACCAGGTTCGGGGTTTTTCCTTGGCGTGCACATTTGGCCGCCAACCCTTGAATTTCGCCAGGACACGGATGTTCGGTGCAAGGACACGAACTTTCTCCAAGGGGCACGTACAGGAAGCGACATCCCCACTCCAGAAGTTTCCTTGTTCGAAGGAAATTCCTGGAGGCACGGGGAATAGATATAAGCGCGGATTCTGACGGATGACAGAGGTCAGTGAGTCGTAGTCAGTCAGTCGTTGTCAGTTGTCGTCCGTTGTTTGTAGTCATCCGTCCGAGTATTAACACGTTCCGTAGCGTTGACATTTTGTCGCGTCGTTAGTTCGTTGTTTTATTTGTTCCTTGTTACGTTGTTGAGTTTTTGTTGTTTTATTAATAAATGGTTATTGTTGTATTGGGTGAATCTTTACTTAACACCCAAACTACCACACATACCAAACAACTAATCTTAAAGATAAGATGGATTCTGTTCATAAATTTGTCCGCGCACAGTTAGAGATCTCTTCACAAAAATGAAACGTCATCGTGACTCCAGAATTGTAGAAAGATCTTTCCGAGAAGGGGAATCGGTCTGGCTTTATCAGCCTCATAGGGTTAAAGGTAGATGTCCTAAATTACAGCCCAGTTGGGAAGGTCCTTACGTTGTTGTTAAAAAATTGAGTGAGGTAGTATATAGAATTCGCAAGAATCCTAAGAGTGGGTACAAAGTGGTGCATGTCGACCGCTTGGCTAAGTACCACGAGAGGTGATATTACTGGTTTACGTAAGATTCTGGGTTGACTGTGTTGCTTAAATCACTTTTTTTTTTTTTAAATTGTATTGTTTGCTCTGGACTTTTGGGAAGATTGTGATATGATTGTGGTCGAGAGAAAGAACAGTTAACTAGAAAGGATTACAGGTAGTCAGGATTCCCCGCTTCATTCGTACGCCAAGGTTTAGGGGTACCATGGAGTTAGGTGAAAATTTAGGCGAATGAATGTTGGTACACTTACTCCCCGCATCCTATCTGGGGTCATTGATGCTCCAGAGACGGAACGGCAGATGGGAGGAAGATCAGGGCAGTTTTTGTCTACGGTTCTTGCATGTCGAGACCGACATTAGCAGACGCCTTGATCGAAGTGTACCGTGAGTGGTACGATGCATGACTCGAACGAGAGAGCGAGTGTACGTTCGGTTATGGACATTGTTTATAATTTCGAATAATTTCGAATAGTTTCAACTTCGATTTGGGTTATTCGACTCCGCGTATGCACACAATGGCCACCTTGACGGAAGTAGGGGACAGACGAATTTTGATAGTTAAGGGGAGATAGTCTCGAGTGATGATGCGGAGCTAAGTCTGGAATTGCCATATCGTGTCTTTTCAATATAACCTACGTTACAGTGGTACTCGTGACATTCGACCCCGAAATTTTGTTGGAATCGACAACTTCAAAGGAAGGGGAAGGAGGACACCTGATACCCAGGATAAGAAGATACCTACTGTTAAACTGTTCTTTTAATGTTCTGTTAATGTTATTCTGCTTGGTGGGCCGCTAATTTCCCCAGGTTTTTAAACCGTGGTTTTCCCTGGGGCAAGAAGGGCTTGCTTGTGACGTCCTTTTTGGGCAAATGCCAAATTAGTCGTGGTGCTGACGGGTCCACGGTTTTCGTTTCTTTGTGTTTATTCCCGCGGTACCATTGGCCTTGTTGATTGAGAGAGTTGAAGATGCCCCGAACCTGTAACCGTTTTATTCTTCTTCTCCCCGTTCCTGTCGTGTCTTTCCACGCGCACGCTATCGCCTCCACACTATGAAGGCACGTGAGAGAAGTCGTATCAACGTTGAGCTTCTGATAGATAGATAGGGACGGTTACAACCCTAGTAAGATAAGGTTCGTGCCTCCAGGCACTGGAAGACGGAGAGGTTCAAACTAACTTGAATCATTCGGAGACGATATTGGAGGTAGAAGTAAGATATATTCTGTTATACTTGATATATATACAATAATCGAAATCTTTATAAGTACAGTAACCTCAGTACGACGGTTGCGGGATCAATATTGTTCGCAATTCGCGCCTAGTCGATCGCGACTACGTCGAATAGTGCCTTCGCATAGGCAGTTGCCCGAGCCCTATCCTGGCTCCACGCCTGGGTCCCTTTCTGATGCTCTGATCGTGCTACCGTATCGCGAATTTCCCGAACGAACGTGAGCCGTCGTAGCATACGAGCACTCGTTGCTGGCGCAGGAAGTGCCCGAATGACGGACACGTACAAGGCGTCGGTCAGACACCCGACCCTGAGGATCGTCTCCGTCGTCACTAGTCAGTGGGTTCGGAGACTATCCGGTATCGGTGGAAAGACGTTAACCGTACTTACTCTGATTACCGTATCGCGAATTTCCCGAACGAACGTGAGAATTGGCTTCCTTTTGAGGAGAATACGGCTCGAGACCGATGCAGTTTCCCTCGTCTCGTTGGAGTTATTATTTAATTAATCGCTACGGCCGATGCTTGCCGCTCGTAGGACTTTATGGATCCGTGTCGTGCGGTTTATACGACACTTCCTCAGTTTGAGGATATCACGAGACGAAGGAACGCAGTCGGTTTGACTGTATCGCCCCTGAGTCGGTTTGACTCGCTCGCTGCGTACCGAACAGCCCGAAATTCCCGAACCCGAACAAACTCGCGACCAGACGTAGAGTGGCCTAATTCTCTCGCGCATCGACCTCATTCGATCCGTATCGCGTGGGGATCGATGCGCGCGCACGCTAATTAGTGGGGGGATCCTGCGATCCTTCCTTAAGAGAAGGATGACAGGACGCCCAGGGACGTCGTGGTGGGGGTCCGCGTTGCTCATGCGACACGTCGCCCGATCGATACATATCGACATGTAATCGATACGGTTACAAACCCGTAACAATGTTTCGCTTGCGATTCGTACGCTCGATCCAAATTTTCCCCCACCCAGTGGCGCAAGGTCGATAAACGCGCAATTCTACTTTTCCAGTCTTCCGTACCGGAAATTCCTACCTCGAGCGCCGGTTCCCCGTCTGCTCGTCGGCATGCCCGCGGTCTCGGTTCTCGTCCGAAGTTTAAAAATGCGGGCGAGGATTGGAGTGCAGTATGGTACGCGGTATTATAGGCGAATCGGAAACTCGGTAGATTTACGTCCCAATCGCGATGGTCGCGGCCGATATACAACACGATCATTGTTTTTAGTACGCGATTTACCCGTTCGACGGGATTAGCCTGAGGCTGGTACGGGAGCGTGGTCGTGATCGCGATTCCGTACGTTCTCGCGAGCTCGTGTATCGCTTTGTTAACGAATTCGGTCCCGTTATTGGTGAGAATTACTTCGGGAGTACCCCAACGCGAGAATATTTGGTTCCCGAGGGCCTCCGAAATTTTGACCCCGGTGGCTCGCTGGAGGGGACAACATTCGACCCATTTAGTAAATAAATCCTGAACGACCAGGAGGTATGAAAATCCGGCGCGACTCGGAGCAAGCGGGCCCATGAGATCGGCGGCATTGACCACCCACGACGTCGTCCCATCAGCCCGGAGGGGAGTTTTTCTTCCACCTTCGTCAGCTGACACGTGTGACAACGTCGCACGTATTCCACCACGGTTCGGAACATGCCCGGCCAGAAATATCGGGTCGCGACTCGGTGGTAAGCTTTCTCCACCCCTAAGTGGCTCGCTTGCTCCTCGTCGTAAGCCTCTCGCAAAATTTCGGTAACGCGATCTCCGGGTATTACGAGTTTCCACTCGTCCAGATCGCTTCCAAGCATCTCAGTTATTAATGGATCGGTTCTGCGATAGTAGAGTTGCCCCTCGCGGATCGACCAACCCAAGTGCCCTTTCGGGTTTCCCTCGACCGTACGGAATTTTTCCTCGCACCACCCCAATTTAGTCGCGCTGACGATCGTCAACTCCCCTTCCCCCTCAACGGTAGTCTCGTACATTCGCGAGAGCGCATCCGGTACGTGGTTCAACGCGCTTTGTTGGTACGCGATCGCGAAAGCATACTCCAATAACTGTAATGCTCATCTCGCTGGTCTCCCGGAGGGATTTTTCAGTGTACGCAGCCAACGTAAACTATGGTGATCGGTAATTACCATGAAGCGGTAACCCTCCAAATACGGCCGGAACTTTTGCACGGCCCAGACTATCGTGAGGCATTCCAGTTCTGTCGCGGAATATTTTCGCTCGGCCTTGGTTAACGCGCGACTCGCAAATGCGATTACCACATACCGTTCCACCCCCTGGATTTCTTGCGCCAGGACGGCTCCCAGTCCTACAACGCTCGCATCGGTCTGGAGGACAAACGGTATATCAAAGTGGGGGCACGCGAGGGTAGGGGCGGTCACGATAAGTTCTCGAATTTGCTCGAAGGCGGATTGCTGGCCGTCTCCCCATTTCCACGCCTGTCCTTTCCGTAGGAAGATGTTCAGCGGTTCCGCGACTGTAGCGAAATCCGGGATGAATCTCCGATACCACGAAGCCATACCAAGAAATCGCCACAGTTGTCTCGCCGCAAATCGTCTTATATTCCGCTGAACAGGAAAGGACAGAACAGGCGCGACTTTTTCGACATCGACTTTCAACCCCTCCCTGCTCTCCACGAACCCCAGATACCGCACCTCCTCCCGACAGAATTCGCATTTCCCTTTAAGTCGCTTAAAAATCTTCACGAGCCACGCGACATGGTCGTCGAAAGTCGTGGTGTCGTCGAAATACGCAAAAGCATAATACGATAATGTCATCTAAATACGCAAAAGCATTCGGCACCATTTCCGGACCGATGAGCCGATCTAATAATCTTTGAAAGGTCGCAGGGTCTCCGGTGAGCCCGTACGGCATACGCTTAAATGTGTAAGCTAAGATTTAATCCGCCACTGTATATATTGTTTATGTAAATACTCATATGTTCATGTTATTGATAAAACGAACGTCGAAAAACGAAAAACGAACGAGACGATAAAAGGACGAGCAGTCTCGTCAGGTCCGATACCGGAGAAAGACGTGTTGTTAATAAATGATTTTATGCTTCCCGTCTGTTTAAATTCCTTACAAATTTAAAGGATTAGTGCTCGATGCTCAATGCGATAAATCCGTTGTGTACGCAGCCTTTAGGATTCGAAAGGAAGCGACAGGCGGTACGCCGGCGTCTTGTACGTGCGTTCACAACTGAATTAGCTGGATCATTGTCTGAATGGGGAAAAAAGAGACAGGGAAATATCAAGTGAATGCAAATACGGTAAAAATCGGCGCGTCATCCGGTTGACAATCGTTGATGTCTCCAAGGATATCTGCCTCTGTTACCTCCGCCGAGAGAAAGTTTATCTGTCAGGTAGATTTTCAACAGAAAGAAAATACGTATAATATAGAAAAAATTGAATGAGGCACATTCTGAATCTAGTAAGAACAAAATAATGGAATGAAAAAGATTTAATGTCAGTTCTTCGGTATTATATGCCACGTTCTATGGAGAAGCTGGTATCGCTGGTTGCATCCAACGCCGAAATCAAGTTTCTGGGTCCGCGAGCGGGGAGCCACTTGCCGTTGGATCAGCACGGAACCTTTATAACGCGGAAGGCCAAGCGTCCTGACCGACAACTTTCTCCCATTGAGAAGTCTGCCATACACGGCTAAAGAATCTATCGATAGTCGTGCCTCGGTTCTCGTTACGTCGAATTCCCCGTTCTGCTCTTCTTAATTAGTGTTCCTCCAATTAAGGGCATTGTCTCGGGCTCGCTCGGAAGCAACGCGTCCTCGAAATTAGCGGATGCGGCCTAGGTTTATCTACGAATCAAGCTCGATCGACTTTCGCATAGACCGAGGATTCCGTTTGCCCCTCGCGCCGCTCCCCAGTGCTTGATTCGCAATTAATTCATACGTTACAACAACCCGGCTGCTATCTTATTTCACAAAACCCGAAGATTACCACACGCTGGCAGGACACCGGTCGTCGGGGCCGACTTCAGAGAGAACTTCTCCGCGGTTCCCAGAAGATAAACTCCGCATTTAGTTGACCCGTTTCCTCGGAGACCACCTTTTCAATGAATAATTTAATTCGATCGTAATTAATGCAATTTATTTCGCCGGGGATAGTAGTAATTTAATTAGACCACCTGTGGCGAGGACACGTCGCATGAGACCAACACCGTTCGCCGATAACTCGTCTTCCTCTTTCCTGTCTTTCTCCACCGGCACGGCTGCGATTCGTCTGGCTCCAGTCTGGAAGCTAGATTATGATCTCGACACTATGAGGAGATCCTAAAACCTCCAGCTGCATTCGTAGAGCGCGCTCGAAGATCGGTAAAACTCGATTAGCGGCTTTTTAACGAGACGCCGCTTCCAGTCACTCGCATAAATCCGTGATACCCTTTGTTTCTTTAGTAATATGTTCACCAATTTATAGATATAAATGCTAGTCGAAACAGTCAATGATGAACAGAGACAGAAATGAATAGTTGAGAATTTCAGTAAAATTAAAACTCTCCGCGTAATAACTCAATCATTCGAACGCTCAATTATTTTCTCGAAGAAGTGGATCTTCAAAACAGCGAAAAGCTTCAGGTTTCTTGTTAGCAATGTCGGCGATCATTGGGACCACCTGGTCTGGCAATTTTTTTGCACAGATAGCGATCCGTAGAGTCTAATTACTCCCGATAATTGGCGCTATTATCGCCATCCCCGGATCACTGTGCAACGAAGATGAGAATACGGTGGGAAAAAAGCGCAAGGAATAGATCGATCAAAGATGCAATTAGCTGTGCCACCATCCGAACCAGTTTTGTTCTTCCTTCGCGCTCCTCTTCTGTATGCGTCTAATTAAGGCTAATTACGGTAGCCGCCTCTTTGACGACTTCACTCCCCTGAGAATGTTTGTAATTTTCCGAGTTACGCTTATAACACGGAAAGAAGCGATCGGGATGATTGGGGCTGGAGGACCGAAAAATGTTTGGTACCGTTACAACTTTCACCTGGTCCGATCGATAAACCGCACTTTTTGTCGGGAACTGCTTAATCTCGAACATCAACGACTGCCAATCGAACCCCTGCCACAGCGGCACCTGCATCGACGGAGAAAACAGCTTCAGTTGCAACTGCTTTCCAGGATTCACCGGGAAACTCTGTCAAATACAGATTGTCAACCTCTGTCAAATGAGATTTTGTTAATATTTCGTTTCTCAACTTTCAACGTGATTTAAACGGAGTAACTGGATCATAAAGGAATATGTATATTATATTGAAACATATATAGATTCCACTGACACCAACGAGTGTTAAGAACATTAAGGATTCTTTTAATGGAAGGGATTTAAAACGATAAAATTTCGAAAAAAACGAAGCTTTGAAATTTAAAAATGGTAGTCGTAATTGTATTTTTTATCGTAACGATAAATGGAGATATGTACGTATATTAAGTGAACCTAAAACAGTGTATAAACGGAAATTAAATTTAACCCTTAGCACTCGAGCGGCGACTCTGAGGCGCCATTAAAAGTATCGTTTACAGTATTAAATTTGTTTGTATATTATAAAATGAAAAAGAAAAATTATAATTTCAAAGTCCTACTGAAAAAGAAAAATTTCAGTTCCACTGGGTGTATTGGTCCGACGGCTCTTGTGTACATAGAATGGAAATATTCCAAGTCAGAAAAAATGTTTGATTTTCGAGTTAAAATGGCTTCGAGTGCAAAGGGTTAAAACTATTACAGTGACGAGCACTTCGTTAGTTTTACATAAAACGTGATAATACAACCTATTTTTCAATTGAATGATAAGGCTTAGGTAATAATAATTATATGGTGAATGTGATAAACAAAACATAACAGTTTGTGTTAGATAATATTAACAATATATATATATATATAAAATGGAAGCATATATATACATGTCTGCATCGGAAGTATTTGCTACCGGAGAGGGCTATTCCTTTCGTGCATAATAAAACACTGACGAATTTGACTCTGGAGAGCAACTCGCGACAGTTTTACTCTCAAATGCACACACAGTCTTAGAGTGTACTGTACGTTAAAAATGTTGTCATTTGAAATAAAATAAATGTTTTCTTCACCATTTATTTTGCAATTGTTTTAGACAAATGCAATGTTTTCGTGGCAGGAACATTTTTCAAAATTTGAAGAATACGAGGACCTTTTTCAAAACATCGGACAGTTTAAAATTGACGAAATGAAAGTTATTGGAATGAACGCTGCACCATGATATGCAGCCTCCGACGGGTGGCGGTAGAAACTGCGGCCGAACGAGGTAACATAAGTGCAGCATTCACTTCAAATAATTTTAATTCTTAAAAAAAGAATTGCCAAGGAGACACTTTGGGCTATATCCTCCTTTTTTCAGAATCAAATCCTCAATTTTTAAGAATATTCCTGCCATGAAAACATCGCATTTGTTTAAAACAGTTGCAAAATAAATGGTGAAAGAAACATTTTTTTCAAATGACAACATTTTGAGTACACACTCTTATGTTATCACTAGACTGCGGATGTTTATGCAATTTCCAATTTTTGCAGACAAATTTCCAGAAAATGAAATGAAATAAAAAACTACTTTTTATGGGAACAGCCTCTGTAAATCCAAAACAAATGAAAATCATGCTAAATTCTATCGAATTTTATTTTATAGCATTTTTTAAACATTTTCATAAGCCATAAATGCATAAAGAGCCGCAGTCTAGTTATCACTATAAGGTCCTAAAAACTTATTTTTATAGGTTTGTTAGTTCTAGTCATATAATTTAATGAAAAAAGAGTGACACTTTCTTTTACTTGTCTGTAAAATCAACGAAATCTACAATATAAATTACTAAAAACTACACAGTTCATAGATACTAAACATAGTTCATAGATTACTAAAAACTACAACATATTCAAACTTGAAAAAAATGCATATGTATATTTAATGATGCATAGATATATTTATACAAAATATACATTTTCTGCATTTGTCGATAGGAACAAATATCCATGTGCCATAAATGCATACAGATGAAGATTATTTCATGTGTTGCAAACATGTCTATGTTGAAAATTTCTTTTGATTTGTCAAAATGTATGTTAACAGGCAGACGCGTATCGCTGAAAATGTCCAACAGCATGCGTTTCACGAGGGAGAATAAGTCTCTGTCGTTGCAACAACGAGCGTTTTACGAGAAGAATGGATATTTGGTGTTTCCCCGTCTTGTGCCGCAAGAGATCCTGGATAAATGTCACAAAAGGCAAGCTAATGATTAATATCTGTCCAATGAGTATCGGGACTGAAGCCATAAAAAAAATTATTGAAGATATATTTACATTGGGTTGATAATCTTCAAAATATGGCCCTGCTGCATCAATGCAGAGTTACCAGCGGGTTTCCACAGCTTCCCGTTGGCAGGAAAAAATCAATCCCCATACTTATTGACCCTGTATGCCCGTATTTGAGCCCCAGATTTCAGTTATTGTGTTACAGTAGTCTGCCCGTAACTTTCGTATCGTCGGGTCTATCGAGCGACAGTTCTAGTAGAGATGCTACATTCTTTGTAGTGTGCCGAACGTAGAGAAGGAGAGCGATTAAAAGAGAAGGAGGGACTGCCGTTCGACGATTCGACTCTCCGCGTCTCTCTCTTTTCCATTCGCCGACATCTTCCGCGCCTGAAACATTGATCGCCTATTACACGAGTAATTAGAATCGTACTTGTATCGTGTTTGGTGTCATGTGAAATAGAAAAACAAGGCGAATACGATGGTAAAAGTTTGATAAAAGAAATTACAAAATTAGAAAAATTATTATCTTTTGCCTTGCTTGCATTAGTGTGAGTCTCGCCGATATTCGACCCTTTGCTGCACCGTAGAGCGTGCTTACCGCTTGACTAAATGCTTCCAAGGGGATCAGTGGTGCAGATAAAATTTGGACAGTTACGGTAGAGACCTTTGCAACAGTTACGGCGATAATACAGTGAATTCTCGATATAAGTCCCTTACGCGATTCTGGCGAGGGACATTTAGACGAAATCTGTGGTTCTTGCCGAATGTTGCATTTGCATCACACAGTGTACGCCGGAATCGTAAATGATCCTACACATTGAATGTCCCAAACACGGGACATATAGACGGATAGGGACAAGAAAGCAAAGAAAATCTCTCTCTCTCTCTCTCTCTCTCCGATACAATGTTGCATGTAGAAAAGAACAGCGAAGCTCGAGAGCCGCCGCGCCGCTCCCGAAGTGTGTAACATAACACGGTCGGGTATATCGGTGTGAGACCAGAAGACCACTACTAATCCAATTACACAACTTCTTTATTTTTCATTATTTTTTCATGAAACTTTCGCCAACATATCCGTGACATTTTTCTAATTAAAATTAAACCAAATATGATATAATTCCGATGATATTTACTTGTGTAATGAACAATTAAAGCCACCTTCTATTACAATTATATTAACAAAAATTAGTGTAAACATGATCCGAATAATATCGTGTTTGGTATCATTTTAATCAGAAAAATTCCACAAATATATTCGTGAAAGTATCATAAAAAGATAATTAATAATAAAAAGAGTGCAAGTTTTGATTTAAAGGCTTGAGTTCACGCCAGTCTTTTATCTTTCCCGAACGCTTCGACTCTCCGCATCATTTCACAAGTAAATATTATCAGAATTATATCATATTTGGTATCATTTTCATTCGAAAACTGCCACGAATATGTTGGTGGAAGTCCCATGAAAAAATAATGAAGAATAAAGAAGTTTTGGGTACCCACCGTGGTGTGGGTAGTTCAGGGACCTTTAAACGTTGAGCTTATGGGATTTATATTTTATATTGCATGCGCTTAGTAAATATCGCATTTACTATTATAGAAAGCTAGTGTTCCGTAATCTGCTTATTTTCTCTCTAATCACTTTGCTATCCTATTTCTCGCATACAATGAAGCGGAATGAACGGAAAACTCACTATAAAAAGTGTGCCTATCCCTTTTGTGGTTTAACAAACCGTACTACAACGAACAATATTTCTTTTCATTCATTTCCAACGAGAGATAGTGATAGGTGCGTAACGTGGCTGATTAACTGTGGCGTAGATGATTGGGTGGAAATGTCTGATAAAAAATTACAAAATCAATATGTGTGCAGTCAACATTTTTCTAATCATTCTTTTTACGCGTCGGGTAGACTGCGCAAAGATGCCGTACCGGAAATTTTTCATTCGTCCGATATGAATAATAATAGTTTTAGCACTGAGTCAGACACTATGTCTATACAAAGTTGTAATGGTTTGGAACAGCAGCTAATGGAAACCCAGGTGCAATTAGAGCAAGAGAAGAAAAAATATAAGGCTCTTCGCTTGCAATTGCGGGCAAAGTGTAAGGCAATGAATCGGTTGCAAGATAAGCTCTCTTCAGGCAATATCGATGATACATGTTTGAAGAACGCAATTTCTAAAAGAATTTCCGGGTACTTATTGACATTTGTCATCCTCATATTGTTTAAACTCAAATCGTGGCGAATTTTTTCGAAAAAGGAGCAACAATTATGCATTACAATGCACTACACTTCTCCCGTTTTGTACCATAAAATGCGTGAAATTTTTGGTTTTCATTTGCCAAGTCCATCCACAATTAGTCGATGGTTCGGGAAAATCGACATTTGGCCAGGAATTTGTCCAAATTTATTTAACGCGATAAAATTAAAATCTTCTTACATGGAAATTGCAGATCGTAATTCCACCCTTGTATTTGATGAAATGGCCATCAAAAAGTGTCTCGATTTCCACCCAAAACGGCAGGTCATTGAAGGTTTCGAAGATTTAGGATTTTTGGGTAGAAATGTAGCTGTGGGTACACAGGTTCTTGTATTTATGATACGCGGGCTGTTCACTAATTGGAAACAACCTTTGGCTTTCTTTGTATCAAAAACTGGTGTTAAAAAACATGATTTATCAATTACTTTAGATGAAATATTAGATGCACTGCATGAGACAGGTTTGAAAGTCAGAGCAGTTGTTTCCGATCAGGGAAGTAGTTATCAAAGCGTAGCAGATGAACGTGTTTCTGTTGAGAAGCCATTTTTTATAAGAAATGGTCAAAAAATTTATTACATTTTTGATTATTTACATTTATTCAAGAGCATTAGGAATAATTTATTAAATTATGATTTTTCTATTAATGACTGTATAGTTTCGTGGCGCGATGTAGTACTTCTCTGGAGTTTGGAGAAAGATAAAAGTACGCGAGCAGCTTACAAATTATCCGATAAACATTTTTTTCCAAATTCTTTTGATAAAATGAAGTGTAAGCTTGCTCTTCAAGTTTTTAGCAAAAGAGTGTCAGCTGCTATGTTTACCGCTTCACTCACTGGTAGCATTAATACAAATACTGTACAACACACAGCTAGTTTCTTTGAAACGCTTAATGATTTGTTTGGTAATTTAAACAGTCGATCTACCAGTGATCCAAATCCCATGAAGCGTGCTATTTCGCGTTTTAATAACATTGATCAACATTTAATTGCGCATGTTACCAACATGAGCAATTGGTTTGTACTTTCTTCTAACGGTCGTAAAACACATCCATGTCTTTTGCAATTACGGCAATCTATAAATGCCACCTTGCAGTTGTGGAACGATTTAAAAGAAGAAGGCAGTATGTTCCTTATAACATCACGCTTAAACAGCGATTGCATTGAAAATTTTTTTTCCGTTCTTCGAATGCACGGTGGCACCTGTGATCGCAATCCTTCGGTAAAAGCGGTGCGTCTTGCAATTCAAAAAAATATATTATTGAATTTGAATCGTAGTATACATAGTGGTAACTGCATGCCTGATGACGATGCACCGTTAATGCCGGGGGATATGATAGCACAATGTGAATCAGCCACGTTGGAATCAGATGCTTCATTGTCTGCTATCCAAGAGAACACAGATGATGATAGTTTTGATGACAATATTGAAATCGATAATATTGAAGAACTGTCAACATCGGTGTGCTAGCTAGAATCGTGTGCGATTGAATACTTTGCAGGGTATATCGCTAAAAAATGTATTGAAAAATCGGGATGTCGTAGGTGTTACGATATGTTTTTGGAGAATAATGCAACGTTCACACGAGACGAGCAACTACTGTTATCCTTTAGAGCATATATTGTACACGATAACATTGAATTTGGGCATCTTTGTGTCCCGAGTGTACATTTTTCGGCCATTTTTAAAATTATAAATAAAACTTTTGACATGGTTTACCCATCCATACGCAGCGAGGCATTCATATTAGATAAACTATCGATATTTTCGATAATTTCACGTTCTGTGGAACAGAAATATCCAAACTGCTTTAACCAAGACGAATGCGCTGAACATAAGAAAGACATTGTATATTTTACATTAACAGTAAAAATTCATAAGGATACAGTGTGGCTCGGCAAGAAATGTAGATGTATAAAAAATTCCGCGAAAACATTTTCCAAATTATCGCATTTCAGACATGTTTAAATTTTTTCATTTTTATCGATAATCCTGTTGGTATTTCAATATACTTTTTAAGTGTGTCTATAATAAATTCATTAAAATCAGTTATTAATCATATTTTCGGAATTTCATGCATAGAGATTTGCGTATACGTTGTGTATATGAAATTCTGGAAACTAGGTTAATAAACATTTTGTAAATGATTTTTTTATAGAAGCAATTAAGAAATATATACAGCTGCATTGTAATATTTGGAATACCAATTGTAGTTGCTTTGGCTCGAGGAATATGGTGATTGTAGTAGTTTTGTTTTGTATGTTTTATTATCATGCAAAGACTTTGTATTATATTCTTAACGATTTTTTTTGCTTGATTTATTCTTTTTTTCACGATTCGGAGTACACTCAATGTTCTTTTACTTAATAAAATGTGTAAATATATAACTTCGTGTATTTTATTGTGGTGTATACGTTTGTACACGTATGCCGATGTTGGTAAACATTTAATGTACTCTGGGATGTATAAGACCTTCTTTCACGCCTTCACGTGGCCCATCCGGTTAATTTTATTACTTTGACCACTGCATGTACTACATCACTGCATTGGGAAGTAATAGAAGAACTAAGATGAAAGAGTGGCATGCTATTACAATTGCATTATACGTATAATGGTATATCTGGTTTTAATAGTAACGTGGCTTGATTTTTGAAGCCCAATAACTAGTAGAATTTATTACATATGTAAAAGTATGTTTTTATGTCTAATTGTAATGTATTCTTTCTAGGAGATCATCTGCGCATATACATATATAATGTACATGTACGTATATGTAGGGAGCATCAAGAAGCACAAATTCACCCACATGCGGAGGAATTCGTATTAAAAACATTATTATGTATTTTTGCTAGTATTTAAATATATCATTATTAATGTTACTTTTTTGGTAAATATTCCGCGTAATTATGTATATTTATTTACACTTTATTCCTACACACTTCCTTAACTTCCTTTTCATTCTATAATATTTATGGCGTGTTTGGACTCATTTTTACCAGAAAAATATTTACAATTTATTGTTCATATTTTCATAACATGACAATAAATTATTACAAAAATTAGATTTTTCTTAGCAAGCAATGCTTATGAGCTTGCATTGTTGTGTCCGGCAGCTGCTTGCCTGACTGACAATGAGCCACTGAAATTCTCAAGACCACGATCGGAAGACGAAAGGCAACATTGTAACACATTGCCTATTAATAATGAACAACCAGAACTCAACTGTCTTATTATTAAAAATATCGTAATGAAAATATTATGAGCCGATTGGAGATGTTTTTCTGATAAAAACGAATCTAAATTCGCTATAAATCGGAGAATAACGAAGACTAAATTGATATTGAAAACTCTTATGGAAAACGGTTTCCGGTCTCCGCCGACTCGTAACGTCGTCTGAGCTGCCTGCTCGACTATTCGACGCGTTCCACCGATTAGCGCAATCGATTCCCGGTTCGGCGAAGCGCACATTTTGCTACAACTTTTAAACTAAAAGAAAATATCAATGCGAAATTAGGACTAATTCTTTTTAAAAATCGGGTTTAATGGTGTATACAGAAATAAGTTCTATAATTTTTAAGTAATTTTTTTTTGTCCATTTTTAAGATATAGCCAGATAAGATGATGAAAAGTGCTCCCAAACCAAATTTATTTTTAGTCGCACCATGCTCAACAAAAAATTATAAAAAAAATTCATCAATATTCTACCTAATATCATACACGACTAAGATTTTTTTCATAATTTTTGGTTGCAAAATCGATTTTTAAACAAATCCGAAAGCATAAAATTGACGATTTTATATCGAACTTTTCAGTTGACCACGTTTATGTTATTATGTTATTTGTGTCTCATCGTGATTATTAATATGAATTTTTTTCGAAAAATCGATTTTGCAAACCAAAAATTATGAAAAAAATCTCAGTCGTGTATGATATTAGATAGAATATTCATGAATTTTTTCGTAATTTTTTGTTGAGCATGGTGCGACTAAAAATTAATTTGGTTTGGAGGCACTTTTGACCATCTTATCCGGCTTTATCTTAAAAATCAACAATAAAAATTATTTCAGAAATATAGAACATATTTCAGTATACGACATCAAACCCGATTTTAAAAAAAGGGCCTAGCCGAATAAGATGGTCAAAACTGCCCTTAGACGTTTTTCAATAATTAATGAACCATTCGAAAGCTGACCAAGAAAAACCCCTCTGAGCCAAATTTCAACCCCCTATCTTGCTCGTGAGGGTAGTTACAGGGTAAATTAGATTTTGAGCTTTTCCGTGCATTTTCCGCACTCTGATGCTTCCGAAAATTCTGAAAAAAATGTGGCATATTTTGGATCCTAAGACAGATTTTTGAGAATTTTTTCAGATTTTTTGGATGCAAACTGTGGTCGTGAAAAATGAAAAACCTCAAAAAAATCGGAAAAATGCAGGTTTCTCAAAAATATGAAAACATGCTATTGAGCTGTTTAGTGCCCCAATAAAGTACCATAACAGGCAGTGTCCTCAATTTTTTTTAGATTTTTTGTTGTGGGAAGTCTCTGTCAAAAACAAGAAAAACCGAATTTTTTCGACGTTTCTGCTATTAGGAGGAAAGTTACACTTGTTGATTTTATCGCAAGTATATATTAAGGCATTTTTAACGTTATTACATTGAAACAAGTAAGTGTTTGACCTCAGAAATATGTTTTAAGAGAAAAATAAATTCTATTTCGTGCGCTATATACCAGAATGTTCGCAACGTTTACAACATCGCCGCACAGTGGGGTATTTGGCCCGAAAAACCGGAAAAAATTATTTAAGCGTTATATATAGGCTCAATTCCACAATGTAGGTGGTCGTTGAATTCGTCTTAACATCAGCTATAACATTATGAGATCGAAAATATATCTTAACAGTTAAAAAATTAAATTGATCCTCACTTTTTATAAAAAAAAAATTTTTTCCGAAATTTTATGTATTGAAATTTGTAGACATCTGAATACTGTTGTAACGGGTATATAGAAGGCCCGCGACTTCCCCGCCTAACACCGCGCCTTCCGCCGCCCCACTCCCAGCGAGCGCGCCGAGACCGCGGCCGAGCACAGCCTCCCGTCGCGGCCGCGAGGTGGCCGCCGCGACGAGCCGGCTGCTCGCGAGTGGAAGTGGGCGGTGGGAAGGATAAATAGGCCGCGAGAAGCAGCAATCGGGGCAGTTGAGGCCAGGCATGCGAGACCGAAAGCGACCGCCGAGTAAGCCCTCCGCTGTACCTCCAACCCGACCGCACCCCGTCCCCACCGAAACCACCGTTTCCGCCAGACACCCTCGTTCCCGTATCCGAGCCTGCACCGTGCAAACGGGCAGGAATCCCTCCCCCGAGGGGCGCAAGCCTGCGGGAAATTCATCCGAGCCGGCACCGTGCAAACGGGCCGGAATCCCTCCCCCGAGGGGCGCAAGCCTGCGGGAAACTCGTCCGAGCCGGCACCGTGCAAACGGGCCGGAATCCCTCCCCCGAGGGGCGCAAGCCCGCGGGACCGTCCTACAAACCCCTGACCGATTCCCCGACGCCGAAGCGATACCGCGCCAAGGCGATACCGCGCCGAGGCGATACCGCGCCGAGGCGATACCGCGCCGCCGCGCGACCGACCCGCCGCGCTACCGATCCGCCGCGCTACCGATCCGTCGCGACAACACCGCAATCGAGCCACTGTAAATCGAGAACAGACGGACAATAAACGAATATTTTACCCGAAGACAACTCTACCAATTATTCCTCCTCGAGGCGCTACCGACCCCTGGCAGCCGGCTGAGTCGGCACTCCCTCCACACCGACGGATACCCGTCACAAATGGCGCCCGAACAGTCGAGATAAGGAGGAACCTCGAGGAAGGACCAGGTAGAGGAAAAGGCAGATGAGCCAACCGACCGGGTGGATATATGCGCTGAGAAAAAACGAAGCGGTCTACGAAGCCAGCCAACGAGGATTAGCAACAACAGGCACGTTGGACGAATTAAGAAAGCGTATAGCCGGAAAAATAAAAATGAAGGAGGATCCACCAAGCAAAGAGGAACTACCGAGCGCGATGGAGCAGATCCGCCGGTGGGGCACTCACTTCGACGGGAAAAACGCAGAAGATTTCCTGGACCGACTGAGAGACCTAGAAAGGAGCTACAAGGTCGCACCGGAACAAATCCTGGGGTGCCTCTCGGAAATATTCCGGGGACCCGCTCTACAATGGCTCCACAACGAACAGGAAAATTGGAGCACATGGAACGACTTCCAGAAGGCCTTCGAGGCACAATACCTCCCGCGAAACCGTCGAAGAGACCTCGAAGAGGCTATACGCGATCGCCTACAGAAACCAGGAGAACGGGCGAGAGACTACATAACGGAAATGCAAACGATGATGAGACGCCATGGAGGCTTCTCGACGGAAGAGAAGCTAGAGAGACTCTACGTCAATCTCCGGGTAGAGTACCAACGGTACTTCAGACAAACCGAGGTCCGAGACATGGCAGAACTCCTAAGCCATACGGACGAGTACGAAGAGCTCCTGGAACGAGAGAAACGCCGAAAGGCACCGGTAGAAAACCAGAACCAGATATACCAGGGCCCACGCATAAATAGCCTAACCGCCTACAACAGGGAAACCTGCTGTTGGAGATGCGGGCAACGAGGCCACCACCGGCAAGAATGCCAACGTGCGCCCCGGCTCTTCTGCTCATATTGCGGAACCGAAGGACGAACCACCGCCCAATGCACATGTAATCCCGTGGCGGGAAACGCCAACTGGATCGGCGGAAGAGGCACCGACCGATCGAACACCCGGCCAACGCCTCCGAGGGGACACACCCCGATAACCGGCTCTTCATCAGGCTGGAAACCTACGGACAGCGGTTCCCGGCGCTAGTGGACACAGGGGCCACACGCACCTACATTCGGCAGGATGTAGCCGACTGGTGCCAAAAACAAGGAGCCCAAGTCAAACGAGGGAACCCATCAGTCCGGGTCGCCGACGGTTCATCCGCGAAGCTACAGGGAGAAATGGAGATACCGGCAATAATCTGCGAGAAAGAAATCCAACTAGCCTGCGCGATCCTGCCGACACTCTCACAGGCAGTCATTCTGGGGGTAGATGCACTCCACACGCTAGGAGTTACAATCACCCTCGGGCCACACCGCTGGACCTTCGAACCGTGGGAGGAAAATGATACGCTGGAGGACAAACAGGGCCTCACAGAATGCACAGAGGAGGAGGAGGACCGACTCCTAGAACTCCTAGACGAGGAGCTACCACGGTTCGAAAGAATAACGGGCACAACACACCTCATCGAACACCACATACGCACAGGCAACGCCGAACCGGTAAAACAACGATACACACCACGAAACCCAGCGACCCAGGCAATCATCAACGAGGAAGTAGACCGAATGCTCCAAGAGGGGATTATCGAGCCATCGGCCAGCCCCTGGAGCTCACCCATCGTCATCGTCCGTAAAGCTAACGGAAAACCCCGCTTCTGCATCGACTTCCGACGGGTAAACAACGTAACAGAGAAAGATGCATACCCTCTACCGCAAGTCCAGGCGACACTGGAAAAACTCAGGGGGGCAAAATACCTGTCAACTATCGATTTAGCAAACGGATACTGGCAGGTACCACTGGCAAAAAAGAGCAGACCGGTCACCGCATTCACCGTTCCCGGGCGCGGGCTGTTCCAATTTAAAGTAATGCCATTCGGGCTACACTCAGCGCCAGCAACATTCCAACGGCTACTGGACACAGTAATCGGCCCGCAACTCGAGCCTCGGGCGTTTGCATACCTCGATGACATCATAGTACTCGGGGCTACATTCGAGGAACACCTGGCAAACCTACGAGAGGTACTGCAACGCCTACAGCAAGCAAACCTGCGAGTAAACGCAGAGAAATGCCGGTTTTGCCGCACTGAGCTCCGCTACCTCGGACACCTGGTCACACGAGAAGGGGTCAGAACCGATCCGGACAAGGTGGAAGCTATCCGAAGCGTACCAGCCCCGACAAACATCAAGGGGCTACGGAGATTCCTGGGGATGGTCTCCTGGTACCGACGATTCGTGCCACGCTTCGCAGACACGGCCGAACCACTACACCGTTTACTCCAGAAGCGTCAGAAATGGCACTGGGGAGAAACCGAGAACCAGGCGTTCGAAACCTTGAGAACGCAACTAGCCACCGCACCGGTCCTAGCCTGTCCGGACTTCAATCAACCGTTCTGCCTACAAACCGACGCAAGCCAGAACGGCCTAGGAGTAGTCCTCACCCAAGAGATCAACAAAGAGGAACGGGTGATCGCGTATGCAAGCAGGACACTAAATAAGGCCGAAAGAAACTACTCGGTCACCGAACAGGAGTGTCTTGCCGTAGTATGGGGCATACGAAAAATGAGACCATACCTGGAGGGGTACAAATTCACGGTCATCACCGATCACCAGGCACTCAAATGGCTGCAGCAGATGGATAACCCATCAGGAAGACTAGCCCGCTGGGGCCTTGAACTGCAGCAATACGACTTCGACATCCGTTACCGCAAGGGAGAACAAAACTTGGTGGCCGATGCCCTCTCCCGCCAACCGGAAGTGGCGAGCACACTCGAACCACCCAAACTACCGTGGTATGAAAGGGTAAAAGCCACCGTAAAGGAAGATCCCAAGAAACTCCCAGAATATAGGATACACCAGGAAAACCTGTACCGCCACATACCGGACAACGCGGGACTAAGCACCGAATGGGAGTGGAAGCGCTGCATCCCGGCAGCCGAAAGGAACGGAATACTAAAGAAAATGCATGACGACCCCAAGGCAGGACACCTCGGAAGGGCAAAAACACTGGCCAGACTCGGCCAGCGATACTTCTGGCCGGGGATGAGACGCGACGCAGCAGCATACGTCCGTCGCTGCCTCAGCTGCCTAAAATACAAGGCACTGCAACAGGCACCAGCCGGGGAAATGTTCTCCACCCCGGCAATAACCCCGGGGGATGTTATAACAGCTGACCTGGTAGGCCCGCTCCCCCGAACCAGCCAAGGATACAGCACGATCATCATACTGCAGGATAAATTCTCAAAGTGGACCGAAGCAAGGCCACTCCGACAGGCAACCGCCCCAGCAGTCACCAGAGCACTCGAGGAACTCATATTCCTCAGACATGGATGCCCCCGGGTAGTCATAACGGACAACGGACGGCAATTCGAAAGCCATGAGTTCCGTAAACTCCTCCAACAATATGGAGTGGAACATAAGAAAACGCCGCCGTATACACCACAGTGTAACCCAGTAGAACGGACAAACCGGGTAGTAAAAACAATAATAGCCCAAACCACAGACGGCAATCACCGAGCCTGGGATCGTAGCCTAGCAAGCGCAGTGTTCGCATACAACACGGCCCGACACGAAGCAACCGGATTAACACCAGCGTACCTAACGTACGGCCGGGAATTACCGATCGAGGGAACAGACCGCCCTCCCGCCGAAACATATCGGGAAAACACCACCGACAAAGACCTTCAAACACGAGTCGACACCATAGAACGATTACGCGAAGGTATAAAAATGGCACGAACGGCGCAGGCGCAGGCGACCGAAACACAACGTAAAAACTACAACCGGCACCGACGGAAATGGGCGCCGCAAATCGGCGACGCAGTAATGCGACGAGAGCACCCTCTGTCGGCAGCAGCAGACGGCTTCTGCGCGAAACTCGCGCCAAAATTCTCCGGCCCGTATCGCGTCCGCGCAATCCTCGGCCCAACGGTAGTCGTAGTCCAAGCCGGTAGAGGGACACGCCACCGAGCCCACATCCAGGATCTTAAACCATGCGACCTGGAGGGGGATTTCCGGGAGGAAATATTAAGTCGCGGAGAAGCGAGCGGAGCAGTCAGTCTGCAACAAGATGCCGAAGCAGAAAGATCAACCACCAGCGGTATGCAGAGAGGGAGCAGTTCAACTGCGCAGGGAGGCAAGCAGCCGTCCAATGGAGGCCCGGATCCGTCAGAGACTGAGAGACGGGTCAGTAGGGTGGCCGAACCCCGGGCTGAGGCGAGCACCAGCAGCCGGGCCACCTACACAGCGAGGACCACCACCTCGAATGAGGCCACCGCCAAGGACACCAGGCGAGGTAATAGCCATAACAGAGAAGCGGAGGGGTCCAGGACCGGGACAACGACCGGAAGGCCGCCACCAGCGGCCACCAACACCACGGGTACCCCCAGCCACCACGTGGCAGGACCGGCGGTGGCCATCGACACAGACGACACCCTCCGGGAGTTGGAGGAACTGCTGGCGCAGTACACGGTAACCGCACCAGAGCCTCCGACCGTACCACCACCGCTGACCGGGACGGCAGCGCCACCGGGCGGGACGACGGGGACAACAGCCCCACCGGCCGGGCCAGCCAAAGAACAGCCAGGCAGACCACCAGCCGAGCAGAGGGGAACGACGGCCCAGCAGGGAATACCAGGAGTGCGGCCAACCGAAGGCGACCGACCAGAGGGCCGACGACTGCCAGCCTCGGTCATGGAGGACGCAGGCCGACCAAACAGTTTTAATATCCGCCTGGACCAGCTACCGCCGGGAGAACGCCACCGCCTACCGATCCCAGGGGGATGGGTCTACCTCCGCCTCTCCCGTGGGGGGGTACTGAACATGACGTTCAAATGGCCAGCCAACCAGCCTCCCGGACCCACCCCATAGGTCATAAAGTGTAAATAACCGTAGTTCATAAGGTGTAAATAACCGTAGTTCATAACCGTAGGCATAAGGTATAGTTATAAGTCCGTAGATAGTAAGTTGTAAATAGCGCGTAGGGTTAAGTAGTACATAAGCCGATAACCGTTAGCGAGTAAGCCATTAGTAGATAAGCCGATAACCGTTAGCGAGTAAGCCGTTAGTAGATAAGCCGATAACCGTTAGCGAGTAAGCCGTTAGTATATAAGCCAACAACCAGTATTCTGAAAAAAAAATGTGTAAATAGTTACCGGCGAGGAAGTCTCGCGCCCCGAAGTAGGAGGGGGATGTAACGGGTATATAGAAGGCCCGCGACTTCCCCGCCTAACACCGCGCCTTCCGCCGCCCCACTCCCAGCGAGCGCGCCGAGACCGCGGCCGAGCACAGCCTCCCGTCGCGGCCGCGAGGTGGCCGCCGCGACGAGCCGGCTGCTCGCGAGTGGAAGTGGGCGGTGGGAAGGATAAATAGGCCGCGAGAAGCAGCAATCGGGGCAGTTGAGGCCAGGCATGCGAGACCGAAAGCGACCGCCGAGTAAGCCCTCCGCTGTACCTCCAACCCGACCGCACCCCGTCCCCACCGAAACCACCGTTTCCGCCAGACACCCTCGTTCCCGTATCCGAGCCTGCACCGTGCAAACGGGCAGGAATCCCTCCCCCGAGGGGCGCAAGCCTGCGGGAAATTCATCCGAGCCGGCACCGTGCAAACGGGCCGGAATCCCTCCCCCGAGGGGCGCAAGCCTGCGGGAAACTCGTCCGAGCCGGCACCGTGCAAACGGGCCGGAATCCCTCCCCCGGGGGCGCAAGCCCGCGGGACCGTCCTACAAACCCCTGACCGATTCCCCGACGCCGAAGCGATACCGCGCCAAGGCGATACCGCGCCGAGGCGATACCGCGCCGAGGCGATACCGCGCCGCCGCGCGACCGACCCGCCGCGCTACCGATCCGCCGCGCTACCGATCCGTCGCGACAACACCGCAATCGAGCCACTGTAAATCGAGAACAGACGGACAATAAACGAATATTTTACCCGAAGACAACTCTACCAATTATTCCTCCTCGAGGCGCTACCGACCCCTGGCAGCCGGCTGAGTCGGCACTCCCTCCACACCGACGGATACCCGTCACACTGTTAATCTTTTGTTCGAACCTTTTTTTTCGTCAGATTATCGGAAACCCTTGAAAAATCGTGGCGCTTGTGGAGTACGTGCACCGAAAAGCTAGAAAAAGTATTTTTACACGTAAATTATGTTAAAATGATGTAAATTATTATTGTAATACAAAATATGTAGATCATGAAATGTTTTAATAAGTAGATATGTATTTTAAGAATATTTTTAAATTATTACCATTAATTTGCGTACGTAAAACACTTCTAAACGCTAATACTAAATTAGCTATAAAACGTCAATCTGGACAAATCTGGAACCAAACTTTATTAGCTTGGAATCGCAAATCTCTACCGAATATAATGAGACCAGAAAGACCATCGGGACTCACTCAGAACCATAATAAAATCGTTAATGAAGTCTTATAATTGTAAAAATAATTTCTGAATTATTGATCATATACAAATATTAATAACTTTATAAATGAGTATAATAAAAAAGTGAAAACAGTCTGAGAGTGTAGTCCATACTTACCTAAAAGATATCCATAAAGCAAAAAATTACACAGCTTTTTTAAAGCATGTAAAAATCACTAATAAATGTACGATATGTTATAGCATGATTGGAAAGGCAATACAAGTCATAGAATCTCTCGACTTTCGATTAAGTTTAGACATTCATAAACTTACAAATGAATAAAAACAATTTAGTACAATGTTCTACACACATTCAACAACTTCGAGCAATAAAAAAATTACAGTTTACGTTAAATTTTTGAAATTGACTTTTTTCCGGCTTTTCGGGCCAAATACCCCACTGTGCGCCGGTTGGCCGAGCAGTCAAGGTGTCGGACTACGGAGCGGAAACGCTGGGTTCGAATCCCGTCGAGGGTAAAGTTTTTTTTTTCCATACATCCTCTTTATTTTTTCAATTTTTTATTACATGGTTTATTCATGTGATTTTAACAATATTTTTTAAATGTTTTTAAAAAATATTGAGGTAACATTTTTAACTAACTTTTATTTATATTACTCCGATTTGACTTCGAATTTAATGATATTATTTTCTTGGATTAGGTAATAAATTAATATTTATATTATTGTGTTCGTCCACGATTTCCGCCAGATGTAGAAATTGCTTGCGAAAATTGGTAAGATTCCGTGAAAAGAATTTTTAAATCTACTTCTGTCATTTCCGGAAAATCCAGAGTATCTACCGAGGATACTGTTTGAAATGGAGTCGTTTTGCAGTTCCAATTATGTCCAATTTCTGGAAAGGTTTCGTTGTCTACTTGTTTGTGTGGAAGCTGGTACTTTTGACCTTGTATACTATACATTGCCTCTACAACCCAATGAATTTTCGTGACTTTTCGGGAATAATTCGACACTTTCGTCGAAAGTTGAGAACGATTACCTTTTAAAGCAGGCATGAGAACTCTAAAACCAAGACCTGTTAAATGAGATGTAACATCTCGAAAACGTCTGTCGACAACACAAAAGTCTCCCCTCTTCATGATGGTTTTCAATCAAGTAACTATAAACGGAAATACATCCTCATGTACGTTACAATAAAGAGGAATGGCTAAGGCTTATTTGTACCTGATACCCCACTTTAAAAATAGTGGTAGTATGTAGCCCTTCTCTTTCAATTGGACAAAAACCAATACTTTGCTGCGTGTTATTTATTCAGAGTTCTTCTCATTTCCTCCCTAATTTATGAAGACGCAAGGCTTAGAAACCAGATTAATGAATTTTAATATTAAGAATGTTAGAGAGGACCGTAATGAAGATCATATACAATTAGAGAATCGAGGAAGTGATAGATACTCTAAAACTATATTTACATATATTTTATTCAAAAACGTTTCTTAAATATTTTTAAAACATTAAAAAAATATTTTAAAAATCACATGAATAAACCATGTAATAAAAAATTGAAAAAATAAAGAGGATGTATGGAAAAAAAAAACTTTACCCTCGACGGGATTCGAACCCAGCGTTTCCGCTCCGTAGTCCGACACCTTGACTGCTCGGCCAACCGGCGATGTTGTAAACGTTGCGAACATTCTGGTATATAGCGCACGAAATAGAATTTATTTTTCTCTTAAAACATATTTCTGAGGTCAAACACTTACTTGTTTCAATGTAATAACGTTAAAAATGCCTTAATATATACTTGCGATAAAATCAACAAGTGTAACTTTCCTCCTAATAGCAGAAACGTCGAAAAAATTCGGTTTTTCTTGTTTTTGACAGAGACTTCCCACAACAAAAAATCTAAAAAAAATTGAGGACACTGCCTGTTATGGTACTTTATTGGGGCACTAAACAGCTCAATAGCATGTTTTCATATTTTTGAGAAACCTGCATTTTTCCGATTTTTTTGAGGTTTTTCATTTTTCACGACCACAGTTTGCATCCAAAAAATCTGAAAAAATTCTCAAAAATCTGTCTTAGGATCCAAAATATGCCACATTTTTTTCAGAATTTTCGGAAGCATCAGAGTGCGGAAAATGCACGGAAAAGCTCAAAATCTAATTTACCCTGTAACTACCCTCACGAGCAAGATAGGGGGTTGAAATTTGGCTCAGAGGGGTTTTTCTTGGTCAGCTTTCGAATGGTTCATTAATTATTGAAAAACGTCTAAGGGCAGTTTTGACCATCTTATTCGGCTAGGCCCTTTCTAGTCCAAATATCGCATTGGTATCTTTTTTAGTTTTAAATTTGTAGCAAAATGTGCGTCTCGCCGAACCGGGAATCGATTGCGGTTCAGGCGCTCGATATTTTGGTAATGTGACGACGATACGTCTGAGTGGGGCCAAGCCGGCGAAAGGGTTTGCCCCCACCCCCGCCGCGTGGGACGGCGCGCCGCGCCGCGGCGACCCATGATTCTGGCATCACGACTGGACGAGTCTGATCGAGCTCGATGAATGCAGTTGTGTTCGTACGTGTCGTACTACATATTGCGTTCGTCGTTTATTTTCTCACTACAAACGTGAAAGAAAATAACGCAACTACATTCTGAGTCACATAGATTGACATCTCGCAAAAAACGATCAACTACATAATTATTGATTAATTAATTCTTAACTCTTTCGAATTTCACAATTAATATTAATTGATATTTTACATGATTCTTTAAAGCTTATCTAAAATTCTCTAAAATTTATGTTGTTTAAATGAAATATACATGAAAATATATAGTAAATTTCAATTTAATTTCTTTTTCAAATTCAGTTACAAAATACAGGGTGGCCCACATAACTCTGAACAGCTCAATCTCTCGAAAACTATGCCATCGATTTTAAAGTTCTTAGTCTTAAATTGCATGGAACTGAAGGGCCTTTCTGACTACATAAACGTGAAGTGGCCTCCCTTCCCTTTTAACGGGGGAGGGGTGGTACCTTTATAAAATGTTACATATTTAGATTCTACCGGAAAAAACAAGTCAATTTTGTCTGAAACATTTTTTTGTCAGATACTTCCATGATGAGATATAACAGTTTGAAGTTTCGAGTTGTAGGTACTTGAAGCGCTCGGAAATAGCGTTATGGAATTATGCGCGCTTGAGTCCTTTGCTTATTCGTGAAGAAATAAAATGTACTTTAAATTAAATGTTCAAAATGTCCTCCACGGGCTTGTAAACATTTATTTACTCGAAACATCAAAGTTGTTCTAATACTTTTTAACATTTCGGGAGTCACTGAAGCGCAAGCGTCATGTATTCTTTGTTTCATATCCTCTTTTGTCGTCGGCGGTTCAAACATAACTTTGTCATTTACATATCCCCATAAGAAAAAATCTAATGGTGTTAGATCGGGGGATCGAGGAGGCCATTGACGAGGTCCCCCACGATCTATCCATTTGTTCCCAAATTTTTCGTTCAAAAATTGCCTGGTGATGATTGCAAAATGTGGAGGAGCGCCGTCTTGTTGGAACCACATTTCTCTTCTAACGTGCAGTGGCACATCTTCCAAAAGCGCAGGCAAATGATTTTTTAAGAAATCACAATAACTTGCAGATGTTACAGTTTCTTGAAAAAAATAAGGTCCAATCACAAAATCTCCTATTAGGCCACACCAAACATTTAAAGACCATCGATGTTGAAAGGGAACCCATCGCATCCAATTTGGGTTTTCCACGGCCCAATAATGCAGATTATGTCTATTTACATGCCCTGAATTCATAAAAGTGGCCTCATCGGAAAAAAGTATTATGCACAAAAAGTCATTTTCCACAACACCCTGCAGCCACTCACAAAATCTTACGCGGTGATCGTAATCTGCTATCGAAAGCTCTTGTGATAAAACCATGTGATATGGATGATACTTTTGCCGTTTCAAAATTCGTTGAATTGATGAACGACTAATATGTGATGTTTGTGCAAGTGTACGTTGACTAATATGAGGATTTAATGTAATTGCAGCAAGAATACTGGCACTATTATTTTCATTAGTGACAGCTTTAGGTTTATTGCGAGTTTTTTTACACAATTCACCGTGCTCGCGAAGCCGCTTTTCTAAATTATGAAATGTTGCATGACATTTTTTGATCCCATAACGTTCAAAAAACACCTAACGTTAATAACATATTCACTTCTGTGTCAAAAGTAGCCATAATCACAATGTTACTGCTTGAATAACAGCTCTAAACTGAAAACATTTTCATAGATATGTGAGTCAAACTCAAGAATTGTAAATATTGTTGTTTGTGTTTCTTCATGAATAAGCAAAGGACTCAAGCGCGTATAATTCCATAACGCTATTTCCGAGCGCTTCAAGTACCTGCAACTCGAAACTTCAAACTGTTAGATCTCATCATGGATGTATCTGACAAAAAAATGTTTCAGACAAAATTGACTTGTTTTTTCCGGTAGAATCTAAATATGTAACATTTTATAGGGGGTTCCATTTAAAATTACAAAGGCACCTCCCCTCCCCCATTAAAGGGGAAGGGAGGCCACTTCACGTTTATGTAGTCAGAAAGGCCCTTCAGTTCCATGCAATTTAAAACTAAGAACTTTAAAATCGATGGCATAGTTTTCGAGATATTGAGCTGTTCAGAGTTATGTGGGCCACTCTGTATATTCAAAATGGATGCGCATCAATAGTGTTAAAAAATTATAGAAATACGAATAATAATTATACGTATGGAGAAATGTATAAATAAAATGTATAAAATAAATGTATGAAAATTGTATTTCTATAATTTGAAAATGTGGTATCTATATTTATTTAATGTTATATTTGTAATAATTAATATTATATTTTTTATGACATCTAATAAAAAAATATAATTTGAACATATAGTCATCCCGTACATAACTCGTCAATCATTTGTATTTGACCAGATTTTATCATTCTTGTGGATCTAGTTCCAGCAGTTATCGTTCGTCAGCGTAGAGGGCGTAAGAAAACCAGTTGTTTACATATGAGACACGAAGCCCCATATGGTGATTGGTCTAGTCCTATACCTCGTCTGTGCTGGGACCCACTTTGAGACTCGCAGTTTAACACGGGGGCTGGCAATCTTTGTTTATATATATCTCGTCGGTGCCCCAACGTCGAGATACTCTCGTCAGTTGTGGAACTAAGAACGTGGAACTATCACTGATCCACCGACGAGATGTATATAAAGACTGCCAGCACCGACGAGATATATATAAAGACTGCCAGCCCCCGTGTTAAACTGCGTGTCTCAAAGTGGGTCCCAGGTGGGTGCTGGGATCGGTCGGTAACGGCCCCAATGTCGAGATACTCTCGTCGGTTGTGGAACTAAGAAAGTGGAACTATCACTGATCTCAAATACCAACATCGCTAAACATGCCGCGCTCGCTACCTAAATAGAACATTTGCTCGTGAATTACGGAAGAAACGTCAGTGACATAGGCAATAAATAAACGGATAATGCGTAGAATGAAAATAATTATTTTTTATTGTATAATTTCATTACACTATTATTGCCTTCTTATTTTCCATATTATTCACCATTGTAATCATTATTTTATAATCGATAGTTTATAGGTGTAATTAATTAATTTGGAACTTATTGCGATATTTATAAAATAATGATTATTCAACAAAATATATTCTGTAATAGTTATAGAATAAACAAAAAGAATAAATACAATATTCAAGTAATGACAAAATTCAATCGTTCTTATTGTGATCCGTAGTAACAAACAGAAAATTATTTTTTTTTACTTATTTAACCGATAATACCACTTCTAATGCTGGACTGCAATTATTCAAGTAAAGGTAGTAACGAAATAAAAGTGTTATGTAATGAAACTTACTTTCGACGGATCTTATCCATATAAAGCTATTTGGTGGCAGTATTATTGCTATTTGTACAAACACACAGATACACAGATTCTTATATCTTGCAATGCACGTTGTTTTTTTCTCCGTCAACCGATTTCGATGAAATTTTCAGCTTGTGTATCCCTAACATAGAGCTAGAGATAAAAGTTTTGAAAAGTGTCTGTCATTTTAAGTTTTAATTATAATTCTATTGTTTGCTATTTTTTATACCTTATAGAATTGTTTCTTTACATTTAATATTCTTTATATTTTATAAGCAATAAACTTTATGTATAATCATTAATTGTATTGTTAAATTTAACTTTCTGTGAGTAATTGTCAATACATATACATTAGTAACCACATCTATTTGTCCGCGGCGAAAACCAAGCTGTCGAACTCGAGACGGGAAGGACTCGCCGCGTCTCTTTCTTTTCATATGCTGTCCTTCTTTGCGTCCGAAACTTCCGTCGTTGATTACACAAGTAAATATCATCGGAATTTTGTCATATTTGGTACCGTTTTCCTTAGAAAAATGCCACGAGTATGTTGGTGAAAGTCCGATAGAAAAATAATTAATAATGAAAAAGTTTATTTTTTTATTTAAAAAGGCCTGAGCTCACGCCAGTCTTTCATCTTTTCCGAACGCTTCGACTCTCCGCGGCTCTTTCGACCCTAACCCTAACCCTTTTTTTTTTTTTTTTTATCGTGAGGAAATGTTTTATACATACCCCGACTCCCTGGGGGAAGCCGGGGTTATGTGGGATTCTCTCCGGGGGGCGAAGCCCCCGGAGACTACCCACTAAAACCTCACGCCCACCTAAGCTACAGGGGAGGTGCCTGGATCACGCGAGTACTCAACAGGACACCTCCCAGCTAATACATGCCACCCCGGGGGAGGGGTTAACCTCCCCCACTGCCTACGCTATAAGACCCCGGGCGGAGGGACCCGCCCGGTGTCCCCATCCCTGGAGCCTTCGGATTGGGCTTCCCGAGCCCCAGCTCGGTCCACCCACAGCTCCCGGTGTCCTCGTGTCCCGCTCGGGGCCGGTGTCCCGAAGGAACCAGCCCCGGCCGAGACAAGAAGACGCCGCCACCGGAAGGAAGGGCCGTCGGAGGCGCGATCCGGCACGCCCCGACCCTTCCTTTCCCCAAACCCCCCACGTATCCCCCTCCCCAATCGGGGAGGGACGGACCGACACCCCCTTACATCGGGAAAATAACCCGGGGGTGTCGGCCTATCACGGGGGGAGCTATGCTCCCCCCCGGGGGCCCGGGTCAGCTCACACCCCGGGCCCCCAAGTACACCGCCCCCAGTTGTGGGGGCGTAACAGGGCGCGGGGAAACTCCCCGCGCCAACCCCACCCCGCCCCCAACCACCGGGGGCACACGTTGACGCGGGGGAGACCCCCGCGCCCTCCCATCCCTCACCGCCCCCCTCGTGGGGGGCACACGCCGGCGCGGGGGTCGTCCCCGCGCCCACACCCTCCTCGCGGAGCCCGGGTCCCGCTCCCGGGCCCGCTCGGCGGCCTCCTTCTGCTTGATAACATCCTCGCAGAAGGAGGCCACCGCATTCCACGACCCCACGCTGTCGACCATGTGGTCGACCACGGTCGACAGCGCGAGGTCCCACCCGCCCACTGCGGCTCTCAGGACACGGCGCGGCCCGGCCCAAGCAGGGCACTCCTCCAGAGTGTGCCGCGCCGTGTCGACATCTTCGCCGCAGTGGTGGCACTGCGTAGTCGGCTCCCGCCCCATTCTATGCAGGTACTCTCCGAAGCAACCGTGGCCGGAGAGCACCTGCGTGAGGCGGAAGGTCAACCTTCCCCGCCTCCCGCACCATATGTAAAATATGGGCAGGAGGGCCCGGACAATCGGACGTGTGGAGGGCGCCAACATCGCCCTCCACTCCGAAAAAGCTTCCGTCCGGGCCTGGCGATTCTGGCCCTCGAGCTCCGACTCCTCCTCGCGCGTGAGTTCCACCCCCGGCGGGCGGCGGAAGGAGCGGGCGATGTGGTATAGCTTCGCCCGCTCCGCCGCCACCACAGTGAAGGGTGGAATCACGGCGAGGAGTCCCGCCGCCTCGGTGGAGATGGTGCGGTACCCCCGTATGACCCGCAAGGCCAGCCGCCGCCGCACTCTTTCAAAGAGCTTGCGGCTGGGCGTGCTGGCCTCGAGCGAGCGGTGCCATACGGGGGCCCCATACAGGGCTATAGACCGCACCACCTCCACATAGAGGCGGCGTACATTCAAATCCGGCCCCCCGACATTCGGCAGCAGCCGTGCCAATGCGGCTGCCGTCTTCTCTAGTCGGGGGGCGAGGAGCTCGAAGTGTCCATCGAATCGCCAGCGGCCGTCTATGATCAGGCCCAGGTACCTCATCCTGGGCCCGATCGCGACGGAGCTTTCAGCGACGCGAATCCACAGGTCCCGACCACGGGGTGGCCGCGGCGACCGAGACGATCCGTATAACCAGATCGCCTCGGTCTTTGCGGCGGCCACCGTCAGACCCATTCTGCGGATTCGCCCGACCACGCAGTCCAGGGCGGCCTCAGCAAGGTGCCTGGTCCTCCTCCAGTCCTCCCCCTCGGCATAAACCAGGGTGTCATCTGCATAACAGATGACACCCGTATCCGGGGGGAGGACAACCCGCAGCACCGCGTCATACGCTAGGTTCCACAGGAGTGGCCCAAGGACCGACCCCTGTGGAACCCCGCGGTGCGTCTCCCTCGTATAAACCATGCCATACCGGCCGGTGAACACCACCTCCCTGTCGCGGAGATAGTCGCCGACCACCTCCCGGAGATAAGGGGGCACCTGGAAATGGTCCAGGGCCCCCATTATCTCCGACCAGGGCAGGGTGTTGAAAGCGTTAGATATGTCCAACGAAACAGCCATCAACACCCCGCCCCGAGCGACAGCCCTTTCCCGGAGGAGGCGCAGACGCTCTAATGCGTCTATTGTAGAGCGCCCCCTCCGGAATCCATACTGGCTGTCGCTCAGGTCGGGACCACCCCGCGACAGGTGCTCGACGAGGCGGGCGGCAATTATTCTTTCGAATAGCTTGCCCGCCTCGTCGAGTAAACATACCGGCCGGTATGCAGAGGGAGACTCTGCGGGTTTCCCCTCCTTGTGGAGGAGAACCAGGCACGCTTGCTTCCAAACAGTGGGGAAGACTCCCCGGCGCAGGCTCGCGTCCATGACGCTCCTGAACGCCGGGGCGAGGACCTCTATGGCTAAGACCATTACGCTCCCGGGAACCCCATCGGGGCCAGGGGCCTTCTTGCCCCCGGCCCGGAGCTCCCGGACGGCCCGGTCAAGCTCCAGCTCGGTGACCCGGAACTCGTCCGACCATCCCATGGTCGGACCTGGGGCGCGTACCCACCTCCCCTCCTCCGCGAGGGGGAAGAGGGTATCGATAACGCGCCCCAGAAGTTCCGGGTCCAACCTCTCCGTGACAGGGGACGCCCGGGGGCGGAGCTTCCCAAGCACCGCCTTATATGGGCGTCCCCACGGATCGTCACGGAGGGTGAGCAGGAGCTCGTCCCAGGCCCTGGCCTTAGCTGCGGCAATAGCTCGCTTGAGGGCCACGGCCGCCGATCTGTACTCCCTGTACAGCTCGGCGAACCTCGGCTCCGCGTCGCCGCCCAGGAAATGGCGGCGACGGGCGCGGGTGTACTGGCGGCGGGCACGGCCGGCCGAACAACGGAGTTCGGCCAGCCCGCCCGACCACCAGTAAACGGTCTTTCTCGGGGGCTGAGCCTGGACCCGGGGCATCGCCACGTCACAAATCATTTGTAACGTGTCCCGAATCCAGGCCGCCCCCTCATTCACCCCGCGCTCCCTGGCCGAAGTCCAGGCGGAGCCGATAATCACGGCCCTCAAGAGGTCCCCGTCTAGTCGCTTCAGCGCCCATCTTGGCGCTGAAGGGGTGCCACGTCGGAGGGGCGTGTCCAACGGCGGGTCCGAGACCACTGCCACGTCCATCAGGACGTAGCAGTGGTCCGAAAAGGTCTCTCCATCAAGGACCCGCCAATTGGACACACGGCGTGAGGCGGCGGCCGTCGCAAACGTAACGTCCACAATGGACCAGCCGTTCCACCTCACGCACGTAGGCACGGAGCCCCGGTTAATCAACCGGAGCTCCATCCCCTCCGCCCAGTCTTCTAGGACTCCGCCTCGGGTGTTGGTCCTGGGGTTACCCCACGTGGTGGACCTCGCATTGAGGTCCCCCAGGACCAACACCGGACCGGCTATATATGGGGCTATCATCAGCCCCAGCCGGTCCAAAAACAACCCGAGTTCGGCGGAGTCGCAGCTGGGTGAGTTGTAGCACCCCACGACCAGAAGTCCTCCCCACTTCACTAAAATCATCCCCCTGCCCCGTTCGACCACGGAGCAGGGGGGTACACTCGCCGAATGGCGATCCCACCACATCGCCACGGAGCCGTCAAGGTCACCGGACCAGTGTGGATGGTCCGGGACCCTGTACGGCTCCGTGGCGACGGCCAGGCCAACCCCCCACTCCGCCAGGCATTGGATCATCAGGTCCTGGGCCCGGCGGCAGAGGGTTAGGGTATCCTTGGTTAGGATTAACTTTTTAGGATTAGGGTTAGGTTTTTGATAATTAGGGTTAACTTTTAGGATTAGGGATAGGTTTCAGGGCTAGTGTGAATGGTTAGGGTTAGGTTTATTGGAGGTACGGTTAGGTTTTTGTTGGTTACGGTTAAGTTTTTAGGGTTATGGTTAGGACTATTGTGTGTAAGGAAACTTCTCTGTAGGAAGTCATTAGAGAAGAAAGTTAGTTACAGTTTTGATATTGCATAAACCGCGAGTGGAGTAGAGTAGAAATATTGAGGAATGAACAATCTTAGTGTTTCTTAATAATTTTCTAAACAAAATAAAATAAAGTGGTATAGTAGGGAGTGATATCAATACACACATCAATAGTTCATTAATATTCATATCAATAGTTTATCAATAGCTACCAATTTTGAGCGGGAAAAAAAAAAATTTTTTTTTTTTTGCGGCTACGGATTGTCGATGCTAAACCAATACGTCACGGCGTAGGAGGTTTCGGGGAGCAAGAAAAAATTTCCAAAAAGTGCTTAGAAATAGCAGGAAGATGCTTTTTCTCGGAAACGAAGGATTTTAGGAGAAAAAAGGAAGGGGTCGAAAAGAAGGAGAAGGACGCACAGATCAATTTAAGACTTGTTTCGGAAGATTAGGCCCCTCCTCGGCGCGAAGTTGCTGCATCGCGGCGACTTTGCGCCTCGTCGGCTTCGCCGACGAGTCCGGACCCTTGCTTCTCGAGCACAAAGAGGGTAGATAACAGAGTTGGGCAGTATCCGATGAAAAATTTATTTGAAGCGCCTTCGGATACAAGTTCTCTGTTCTTTTGTTTCTATTCGAAGTCGGATGAATCGCGAGCAGTTATTTGTATCTTTATTCGACGAGCGTCTGGTTTCGAGATTTGTATTCGATGTGCCTCCGGATGATTTTCTGGCTACGTCAGAATTTATTCGGATGGTCGATTGCAACGCCCCCATTTATTCGACGGATTTATTTGTAGATACTCGGCGTCCGCCGACCATCCGAACGATTTTAGGCGTCGAATAAAAATTAATTTCAGAATGTATTCGAAGGCAGATGTCGCGGCGAAATTTATTCGTAACTTTTATTCGATATCCGAAGCTCGATGTGGCCAGACGATTTATTTGAGGATTTATTCGGGACGAGTATTTGGCAGAGATGAAAATGAAATGTATCTTTTATTCGAAATTGTATTCGATGGTCGGATGGACGACTTTTTTATCCGACGTTGCCAAACCATAATACGTAAATACGTACCACGGTACAGTGACTACCATTAATAATCGAACACTTTTTATCGTTTAAACTTTTAACGCTTGTTTACATAAATAAATTTTGATTATTTAAACAATTGTTTAAACAAATAAATTTTTGTTATTGAAACAAATGTTTACACCAGTACATTTTTACTAGTTAAACGCTAGCTTACACAAATAAATTTGTATTATTTAAACAATTGTTTAAACAAATAAATTTTTGTTATTGAAACAAATGTTTACACCAGTACATTTTTACTAGTTAAACGCTAGCTTACACAAATAAATTTGTATTATTTAAACAATTGTTTAAACAAATAAATTTTTATTATTGAAACAAATGTTTACACCAGTACATTTTTACTAGTTAAACGCTAGTTTACACAAATAAATTTTTATTATTTAAACAATTGTTTAAACAAATAAATTTTTATTGAAACAAATGTTTGCACCAGTACATTTTTACTAGTTAAACGCTGGTTTACACAAATAAATTTTCATTATTTAAACAATCGTTTAAACAAATAAATTTTTATTGAAACAAATGTTTGCACCAGTACATTTTTACTAGTTAAACGCTAGTTTTCACAATTAAATTTTTATTATTTAAACGATTGTTTAAACAAATAAATTTTTATTATTAAAACAAATGTTTGAACCAGTACATTTGTATTATTGAAACAAATGATTAAACTAGTACATTTTTATTACTTAAAATATTGTTTAAACAAACACATTTTTATTACTTAAACAATTTACGTCACGTTTTGCAGTGAGTAAAACTCTTTATAAGAAAAGGAAATGTCATTGGGTTTCACCATTGGTACTCTGCTGGATGTTAAGTTATTAAGACAATTTTATAAAGAACTCTTTAGATTATGTATTATGTACAGGTACACGTACATATGTAGGCATTGCATGCTATGGCATTTTTCTGTCTGCTCGTGGAAATTAAGAAATAAACTTTCTTCACAGAGTAAATGGCGAAAATTGTTATAGATTTTATTGGTAGTTCTTTGGGATGTAACTCCCTCGGTTCTACAATGAGTTCTGTCTCATCCTGGAGCTTCAAATCCTTTCCCCGCTTCTTCCTTCTCGTCTCGCTTCCTTAGCCAATAGGAAAATTGGGATCTTCTGGCTAGGCGTTGATTCGTCGGATGACTCGTCTTCCGGTTGCTGCTTGATGGTGATTGGCAGTGGATGGATCTTAATAGCGCACGCACGGGAGTGGGGTACGCATGAGGGTGAAGCCCCGCCAAAACAAGGGACGTGGGGCCATGTGGGACCGAACAAGAGAGAGGTCCGAGGGAGTTCCAAGAGGTCCTTGACTGAGAATTTATGACCTCTTGTCCTTAACTGATTCCGGACTTCGACTATCCCTAATTTATGTAGAATTGGAGAAGCTACTCTAAGAGGCTGCGTGACTTTCTCTAAATTCCGCAATTAGTCTCGCCGACTCGAATTTCGTCAAGGATCTCTATGGAACTCTCCCGGTCTTTCTTTACCTACTCTAAACTATCGCGCCCAAATAAAATACGTATGTATGAAATACGCGATTACATCTTATATTTAAATTTGCCTCTCCGCGCCATTAATCGATACTATATATATATCTAACTATGTTCGCGTGGTCAACTGGCCACGCTACATAAGCAAGCGATCGCTAGTGTTGATCTCAACATTATTACAAATAGTTCAAGAAATCTTGTCAGGGTAGTATACAAAAATAGCAGACAATTTGAAACTATTGAATGATTTTAAATAATGTACTCAAGATAAGTGGGAAGAATTTATCCAGAAAAGTATTAAAAAATTATATAAATCTTCACCCAACAGAACCACTCCTGTCATTAAATATAAAAAAAGCGCAACAAAATATTAAATACACAATATCATTCACTTTGTAGATATTTTAAGTTTCTATACACGTGTGCTATCATTTTGTTCCGCCAGATATTGGCAAAAATGTTATTTTTGTCAAATAAAACTAAACAGGTTGGTAAAACCCAAATTGATTTTACTTATTCAATATATGTTATTAAACGTATCTTGAAATAGTCTATGGAAACAAATTTCAGTTGTAAAGTGAAAATAAATTAAAATCATGTATTGGGATTTGGGGTATAAATATAGGAGACGAAGTATTTGATAAGTTAGTTTTCTTTTATTATCCTGTAATATAAGATACATTGTTCGACAAACGATTATACAGACGTATAGTACTCAGCAATTTGTTTTTTTTTTTGGAGTATTTACAATGACGCCGATTGCGCTCCCATATCGTTTACTTCCTTAACTATTTACAAATTATTAATTGATGTTTATATTTCTTACACGATACCAACTGGAAACACTGCTTCATAGGTTCCAAATAGTATTCTTCCTCTCTGTTTTATTCGCTTTCACACATACTTCTGTCAATGTACATATACCGCCGTTACAAAAATTGGGCGCTGATATAAGCGATTTAATGAAAAAGTGTGGGAGACGTTCCAATGTGTTTCATACACCACGATTTTCGCAAAAAATCTGAAGACTAAATGATACTTACAAAGATAACGGATGAAAGGAGAAATTTTCATAAGTGAACGAAACTGCATAACTTGATGATAAATAAATAAATCTTACGTATAAGTATGTATGGCACTCGGCCTCCATTTTCCACGAAACTCATTTTGATCGACGATCCGCGGCAAGTTTGAAAGAAATATTTGTTATCGTATTTTTATTCTTTCGGTATGTCGTTTGCCATTCTTTTAAACTCGTTCGATTTGTACAAATATGTGAGATGATTTATTAATGAAAGTGAGGGTATGGGGGAACTGTGAACATTATTATTGTTATCGTTCTTAGCCTAACGTTCTTAGGATCGGCGTATTTCTCCATTCAAACGTTTGGTATTTTAAGTTAATGTAATAAAATTCAAATGCGACTGTGCAAATGCTACAGTGCTTTTATAATAAAAACGACAATTCATAAAATATATTTATATGTGTACAATTTAACATTATGTCAGTGAGTACTTGGCTTCTCTCCCTCTTTTTTAATAGACTGTTATGAACATTTTGTTGTACATAATCGAATGCGTCAAAAAGTGTAAAAGTGATGTTTATATAAATTTATAAAATTAGGAGCATTTGCTTGTTAATTTCCTTTTCGAAATTTCCACACTTTTATACAACAATATGATTGTGTAATAGATGCCCAATCGTTTGCGTATTTAATATTAATTTCTATAATTTCGAACGAAATGATAATTATGCTCACTGTCATCATCGTGTAAAATATTAACATCAGTTTCTATTAATCATACACGTGCGTACATTACACAAATAAACAAAACGGTACTAAAAATTAATGGATTGTTTGTGAAATAGACTTTAACAACGATGTAAATAAACTTTAATGCTATTGTTAATACCATTTAATTCGAGACATTGATCCTCCTGTACAAAGATTTACATTCAATGGAACGAGTAATATAGTGAATTCTATGAAGTGCATAAAAGTGTTCTTTCGGAATGTCGATAAACCATGATCAGTCTATAAGAAACTTTGATAGCACGTGTTTATGTGAGTCCTTACAGCTTTTGTTTAGACGAAAATGTTTCCAAAGTGAAAATAGAAATTTAGTCCTAATGTATCGATAACGTTTCTCTAACATTAAATATTACGTTATGTATCGTTCATATTATACAACGTTCAATCTTATATACAAGGTATTACAGAAGAGTTCGGCAACGTTTCATCTCGTTATGAGTATCAATGTCTGTCTACGACCCGTTAATAATGTTTTCGTGTGCTTACAATTAGTTACATTCGGCAGAATGTCGAGTCGAGTTTGAGTACAGTATGTACGCCGCGATTTCTTATAGAATTCGCCGCATCGGAAGGACGGTAGAAGCAAATCCCTCCAATTCGATAACTGTGCAAATTGAACGGGCATAAAGTTATTTGTATCATTTCTCTTTCCTTCAAACATCCTTTCCGTCTAACACCTCATTCGCACCTTCGCTTGAGCAATGGACACACATTTTCTTTTGCATTTTTTTAGTTTTAGATTATAAAAGAATATTGAACATCAGTGGCCGTTTTTCTAGACAAAACAAAACTGAATAATCTAGAACAGAGCCGGGGAACCGACCGCCCAGAGCCGCCAGATCAGGGCAGTTGACTCGAATTGAGGGGAAACATGTACCTTGTCTCTGCCAGTACCGGATCACAACAGATTATTACAACGGATTACAGTGGCAGAAGCGTGGGGTAATAGCGTCGTAGAAGGGGAAGGGTAGAGTGGAGGACAAGTCTTAATCTGGTGACTCTTGACCCACGAGACACACACTGCTTCTTTCCCCTGTTCTCGTTCTCAGTGCTTACCAGCGTCTTCCACCATTTGACTGGTATCGTATGATAGAAACAGCGTGCGACCCGCGTGCCGCCGCGCCAGTCCCCCGCCTCTGAAGATAAAGTCAAGCTAGGAGTGGTGCTGAAGAGTGGGAGGACCCGAAAATTAATGGCGGGGGTCATGCAGAAGAAGTTCCCCGGCTATGATTTACGATCTAAAATAAATAAAAATTATATTATCACTAGACTGCGGATCTCAATGCAAAATAAAAATTGTCTGCATCAATTGTCAGAAGTAGTAGCTGTATAGATGTTTCGTCCTTTCTTTAAAAATTCTAATAAGTTGCAAATGATATGTTGACATTCTTAAATTCTTTCAATGTTTCTACCGTTTTAAATTGCTCCATCTCGATCTTGTCATGAATGCATAACACCCGTATTGTAATGATCGGGTGTAACAGTAGACATTAAGTTGATGCAATGCAAAACGAAATAATTTAATTTAATTTTCTGACATTCGTGTAGTACAATACCCAAACATGAAAAATGACTATAAAGTTTGGTTAAAATTTAAATTAATTTAGATTTGAATGTTCTTCTGAATAAATTCACAGAAACACAAGATATTTAACCAAAATTGTATTAAAGTGAATGATATCTCCGGTGGAGTATTAAAATGATTCCCTTTGGAAACTACAAACAGCGCAGTAGATTTATTAACTCGGTAAGGTGGCCAGACGAGGTTTAGATTTTCCTGTTTGTTTCGAAAGCGAAAATCTATAAATTAGAATCTGGCTGGACACTTTCTTTGCAAAATTATTGCGTTAAACTTTCACGGCGGTCGACGAGTGCTTTGAATTTGGTTATATTTCTCTCAGGTATAGGGGAAGAAGCTAGAACGTAAGGACGCAAGGTCAAGAGATTTGTGGGAAGAAAATCTTCAATGGGAATACACGCTGGACCGGAACATGATAATAGTATACGGTCATGAAAAAGATAGTTCTTTTGTGAAAATGGATTCGACGTGTCGGTATTGTTAACCGCAGTATGCGCTTCTGTAAAATAACATTGGAACTACTTAATCCCGATAATGCTAATAGAAAAATTTTATCAGATTATAAGGGTGATTCAGCTAATGAATGTGCTCTTTTATCGAGATATAAAGGTCACCTTGAGTTTCTTTAAAGGGTTCTTCCAAGGACTTCTTCAAGGTTCTTCAAAGACTTTCAAGGAATTTGAGCATTACTTGCATTAAAAATCATTAATAGAGAAATAATATCTATCTATCTCTAATCTATATCTATCTATTTATCTCAGTAACTATTCATTTTTCATCCCACATACACTTATAGTTTTGTTTATTTAGGATTCATTTCTCCCTTTGACCAGAAGATTACCCTTCACGATAAAGAAACTCGAAGGTGACCTTTATTCTACTCTTGATAGTATACAACTTTCATTTGAACCATTTTTTCATATACCAAATAGTTTACATATAATTTAGGTGGCACACTTAGTTGAATCCTGTATAGCTTTTAAAAGAAAACTTGCCGATACATACTTACATAAGATTACTTGTTGCTGTTCAATATGAATTTTTTGTATTTCACAGAAAACGAATTTTGTTATACTATATACTATATGTATACCAGAGTGAAGAAGGATAAAGGCACAGTTTTTTATCTTTGAAGAAATATTAACAACTTCAAGTGAGGCAATACGGAATAGCAATTGTAAGATAAAATAAATATAGATGTTAGATATTGTGACCAAATCGTTCGAGTAACCCCATGAAGAAAGGAGCTGCATGTAAAATAAGTTAAGAATGATTCTACGCAACATACAGAAAGATATATACGTGTATTCACATATATGCCATATTTTCATACGGAGATTAATTTTCAAATCAGTAACTATCAAAAATTTGACTAATGGACATGTATTGGTGCTTATAATAAGTAGAAATACTATACAATAAATAATTCTTTTAGATAGACCTTACTTAATAATACACATATCTACCCGTTTAAAATCTAAACTTAATTTTTTTTATATTTCAAAATATGGAAAAATTTAATTCTAAAACTATTTCTAACGTTCAATTATCAGCATAGATTTAAAAACTGCCATTTGCAATACCTTCGGTGATTTCATTGATAAACAAATTAAGTAAAGAGTGTTTAAGATAGAATGTTTGGTGTGTTCGTATACATTTGAAAAAGTAATGATTGAATTTTATTATTTTAAATTTATTAGGTATAAGATTTGTTAACTACCTTAATATTTTATTAACGGTATGCACTTGTGATCTTGTTTCAATTTCATTGTGCAAATTGGTATACTCAAGGCATAACAAGTTTACAGATTGGAAAACTCTAGACAGAATTTTATCGCTACCTGCTCCAATGTTCGTGTCAAGTGACTCGACATAGTTAAGTTGTGTACCGACACTGATAGGGATATTTCATATATTAATATAATGTGCATATTTAAAGTCAAATAAGTTGCTATCGTCACTGTACACAATATCAAGCTAAAGTACTTAGCACAAGTACATTAGTATAGATTGATTATCCACTTGGGAATTATTAAAGTTTAATACTGAGCCGAGAGAGGAGATATTATTGAAACTGCGAATGTGGTTCCAAAATTATGTAGGTCTGCTGTGGATTGTTAGTTCAGGTTTGTGAACGTGTGTCAGGCAGAGTTTAGTGAATATAGATTTACGCTAATTTTAACAGAACGAAATCACGGAAAAAGATATTTGTTTAATCAACGATATTGATTTAGAGAGGAACCGACTAAGATAAAAGGACATAGATCGTGTGTTATAAAGGAACACTGTTATTAGTTATACAGGGTGTCCCAATAATATTGTACTTCCCCGTAAGGGGTGATTTCCAAGCTCATTTGAAGTGACTTTTTCCTTTGAGAAAATCGTCTCCGCGGTTTTGTTAAGGAGTTATTACCGAAAAACACGAACCAATCAGAGCGCGGCTACAGTGGACAGATTACAACTCGGCCAATGCTGACGCCACACTCAACGTGAGGCGCTGTAACCGCGTTCTTATTGGTACGTGTTTTTCGGTAATAATTCTTTAACAAAGCCACGGAAAACATTTCCACACAAGAAAAAGTTACATCAAATGACCTCGGGAATCACCTCTTTCAAGGAAGTACAACATTTTTGGGACACCTTTATAATCGAAGTATAGTATCAGATGCATAGTTGTTTGGCGATTGAAGTAAGAAACAGACTGATATCTTTTTAAAAAGGCTTACAGTTTTCTATGTCGAAGTTGTAACAAAATATACTTAAGCAATGCTATTCGAACAATTAACCCTTTCGGTACGAGTGCTCTGTCGCCGTGACACTCCGGCTGTACGAAGCGAAGCACACTGCGGACAAATGGCCTATTTTTGGGCAGTTCTCTAAAGGTCATTAATGTATATATAAAGGTAATTCTTCACAGAAAATGAAATTTACCAATATAATTAATAAGTTTAACAAGAAATTAACAATTTTTATTGAAAAAAATGTATTTATAAAAACTAAAAAATTAAAATAAATAAATAAATAAATTAACCATACGTAAAGTTAATAATAAGAAACTTAAACAAATTATAATAGTAGTAAACAAAATTAACAAACTTAACAAATCGCTACTCGCTATCCGACTCATTCTCAGTACTTTAAATGTGATCATAAAATAAAACATATATTAAAAACAAATTCAGAATGCGTAAAAATGATTATTATTTGATTATTAATAATAATTCGTGATATACACGAATATTGAATTTTTCTATAAAAGTAAATTCCGCACTGTGAATGTGGCGGATAAATGGCAAAATTTTCGACAAAAATCCAAATTTGTTTGGAAACAGAAAATAAAATTTAACAATACAACTAATATATTTAAAAAGAAAATTAAAAAATTTTCCACAATAGATCCTAAGCAAACAAAACTATAACAAGTAATATATCCGAATAAGAATCTCAGGATGTATTTTGCCGTTTTTGTTATATGTTAATTTGAAGTTTTATATGCAATTAATAAATAGAACCACCGTTGAAAATTTATACAAGTTTAATGTACATGTAATGGTAATTATTCACAAAAAATGAAATTTAACAATAAAATTAATGAATTAAAAAAAAAAATTAACAATATGTATGTATAAAATTGATTGTTAAATGATTGTTCAATGATTAATAATATCAATTTCCTCCTAATATGTAATTTGCCAAAGGAATTTATCGTACATCGTGATATGCACGTGTAGTGAGATACATATGTATATCCCGCTTGTCCACACTGTGCGCCGCTCCGAAAATGCACACATAGCGCGTGGTCAGTTGTCTTTTGTATGAAGATTTTCCTAAACGTTAAATAAGAACTGTGTTTAATTAAACAATGTTTCCTCTAACAAGTGGCGTTTATAGTTTTAATATTAAAAGGCATTTATATAAAATCCGCCATTATAGATGGCGCTCGTGTATACAGGCTGTCACATGGATGCCGGATATATCCGACGCTCGTACACACACAGGTCATCAGATGGATGCCGGATATATCCGGCATTCTTGCCGAAAGGGTTAACAAAAAAGAAGTTAGTTTTAATAATGCACATATATGCCTCATAATTTTATTTTAATTCTTATTGTGGCCTAATTCCGGGATTTACATATTGTGTTGCAACACCAGAAATTATACTACAAGACGATCAAAGGGTGTACATATTTTTAGCGAAATTAACATTTTTTTGCAGAGAGTTTTAAACGTAATTTTTGCCAATCTAAGAAGGCAATTCCAAATATCGTTTGACTCAATGGGTACTTGTTGACAATTTTGCAAATTCAAATTAGAAATACAATTGTTGTAAAACTAAACTTCTTACATCTCTGCAGGTATGAAATTCAAGATATTCGTCATTAATTCTTTTTAATGATGCATATGCTCATAAATTTAATTTAATTATTAGAGTGCGGATTTTTATGCATTTACGAAAAATTGGCCGAGCGTTAAATAAAACAGTAAAAGATTAGAACAATCTAAGAAGATCGATACGTTTTTTTCAATGTATCAAAATTATTAAGGGATGAAATACATTTTATACAATTCCTGCTTCTCATAATCGATGAAGAACATGTTCGTTTTGAATAAAGTTTCGCAGTCTAGTAATTATTTAATCTTCAGTGTTTCATCTTCCCTTATTCTAGTATGTTAAGATGAAAAATTTTATCAACAGATAAAGCATTCTCTAAACAGAACATGTAATTTCATAAAATAATTTTTACTTCATATTTATAACAATTTGAAAAAGGGAGATTACTTGTTTGAATAGTAGAATTTTACAACTTCTTTAAACAAGTTCCGTTGTCAGACCGTATAACGTCTTGAAGCAGCAGAGAAGCGTACGCCATCAATCCTATCGTTAAAACTGAAATAACGTAACGAAGCTTCTAAAACATATTCCTTACGTTCTGATATCAAATTTTATGCGACGTATAAACGAGTACGTTGGTACTATAAACTTTCCTTTACTGTTTACTTCGATAGCTATGTTCGCTTTACTTCCGGACCGTCTGCAGTTTCAAGAATTTTATTGGATACTCTGAATTATTTTGAGGAAAGAATTTTGGTTCACCGAACAAATTCGACGTAGTTGTCCTTAAAAAGAGTAATCTTAATTGCTTCAGCTTAGATTTAGTTTCACCTTATCCGAAAGACGAATGGTTCCGATTGCTATAGAAAACAAATAAAGTTCGTTAAACAAATTTCGTTAAAAAAATATTGCAACAATCTAGCTGGACTACTCATTTTAAAGATAGAAGCCTCTACTTTTGCCATCCATCGTTCATTTTTATTTAAGATATTTTTGTATGTCACAATCGCTCGTAAACTGAAAATATCTGTGGTCTCCAATATGTTGCAAATTGAAACGTCTGAAAAAACATTGACAAATTGTTCCCGCGACTGAAACCGCTGTAGATTTAAAGATTGAAGTTTCCTCTTTACAACGAATGCTTAAACCTTGATTTACGATTTTTTTCTAGCCGATTTACAGAAATTCGAATGGAAGGTCTATTGCCATCTCTGCAATAATACAAGGAACAATATCCTCACACAATGAAACTCATTACTCATTTTTGTTTTATAAAAGAGTCAGAAGAAAATCGTAAATTAAGTTTGAAGCAGTCGTTGTATAAGGGAAGATTGAATCTTGAAATCTGTAATCGATTCATTCAGAAAACAAAATTTTTTATGCTTTTTCAGACTTTTCAATGTATAGCATTTTCGACCAAAAACTCGTCCTCAGTTTTTCACCTCTCATATTATGCACAAGTATCCTAAAAAGAAATGAATGGTGGTCCGCGAAAGTAGAGGCTTGGAGCTTTAAAATCAGTCCAGGTATATGTATTGCTGTACTATTTTTTTAAACAAAATAATCCAACTATTGACAATTTGTTCATGTACTTTTTTTACTGTATTTATATAAAATTATGTTAATCATCGCATAAATGGATAAAGAATCAGTACATAAATAAACACGGCCACAACTGTTTCAGAATGACTCTGAATGTACTATATGAGGATTAAGATTGTTTCACAAGTGTGCCTGTCACAAATCTTTAAACTTAACGAAATCATCGATATGTCCGCTGATTCGTTGTCTCCACTGTTACGAGATTAAAAGGGAAATTACTACTCCTGGTAGAGTAGTTCCAATCAAAATTAATGTGGGAGCGCGAGCGTTCCCTCTCGAAGGTGTCTCGATGCGACGTTTCGGAACGTTGCGATGGAAAGCTTCGAGAAGCATGGCGACCGTTACGATCATGGAAAATTCGAGAACTCGGAAAAACAAATAAAATGCTCAGAGGTGCCGGGCCTCGCGGTCTTTTGTCGCCGAACCACGAGCGTGAGAGGTTGATTGTATCGTTGATCATATTTTCTGGACATTTTATAATAAAATTTTGTTTTATTAAACAAAGTTTTGTTAGCCCATTACCCGTCTCAATCCTACATTAATTAGGCGATAACTGAAGCAATTATTTGAATGAATACGGTAAGAGACTCAATTACTGTACCTACATTAATCAGACGTATTTTTAAAGCATATGTAAGTAATGAATATTAAAAAATATGTATATATCAACTGATTTTAATGGAAAAAATGTAATATTTCTTTTTTATATTCATTATGCTTTAAAAATAAGTATAATTGATATAGGCGCACAGTAATTCTTACCGTCACAGTAATTGGGTCCCTTACCCTGTTCGAAATGAAAAATGATCCTTTCGTAGTTTAAAGAAATAGAGAAGAACAGTCGGCCATATACAAAGAAAACAATCAGTTTCACTTGAATGTGAACGTTACAGAGAATGATGTAAGCAATGTGATAAATATAGACCACTTTTAACCCTTATTGCTTCGATTATTTTTTCGTACCACCGAGAAAAAGGAAAACATATTTCTAGATTAAATTTTTATTTTTACTAAAGATGGCCATTTCATTAGCATTGAGATTTTGTATGTGAATAATGTTTAGAAGAGATGCTCGATTTATTCGGTGGAATACTTTCCGACAGAGGTAGTATAATTGTGACTCACTTATAAATTGTCGAAATGTCGGCACCTAGAAACGCCGCGTATGGTCTTTCACAATGATATCGAATGAGTGTGAGGAAGTTTGCTCGGTTAGCTGGGTTGAATCGGTGGCTGGATGGGCTGGTGCAAGTACCAAAGTAAAGTTTGGCTTGGTTACCGTCCGTGATCCTCCATCGAATCACCAACGGAGTGATAACGATAACTCTAGCAACTGCTCAAGCTAATATCGATTGTTATTAGACGCCGCCGTACGAAATTCGCTTGCCAATTTTGCTGCACAGTCGAAACCAATGGCCCGATGCTAGGCGATCCAAAGATTGGGACTGTGTCGATTGTTTTATCGGTCACTCGTTTCTTCTTCTCCTCCTTTCCAATGCGAAAAGATCTCAGCATTTCATTCGCTTACATCTTATGATATGTTACAAGAAACAGAAAAAGGTCACTTCTAAGTCACCACTACACACTATGTTTTTTCGTCGGACGTACCGAGCAGATGCCACACACTATTTTCAGGATTGCAGAATAATCGTTTATCCTTTATTGTAGGCTCGTTGGAATTAACTCTCCTTTTGCAGATTAATCGTGCAACATACATAGCTGGTATTTAAGTTTGGCGTAGTTTAAGTGACGTAGCGCATTTTACCATACTATGTTACCGTCATCAAGGTAATCTTAGCAATCTATTGCAGTATGAATTTTGGATGACTAAAAAGTTTGCTTGTTAGTAGGAAAATGCCAGAATGTTGAGCACATATTACCTCAATAATTTTGCCGTGTGTCATAAGATTGATCGATTATAAGTAAAATGTTGATAAATTACTGTTTGTATTACGTGCACTGTGTTTTTATTGGATTTCCTCGTAGCTAAAATATCAGAAATTAATCGAATATTCTTCGATTTGTAAAAGTAATATTTTAAAAGTTACCGGCAAGGAGAAGGAAGGAAAACAATTGCATTGTTATAATTTAGCAAAAAGTATTACGCGAGTGTTCTGCAATTTATGCGATCTGCATTGTACTCGACGAGGACAACAGTATTTTACAGCTAACTGTAACAGACTATACATTACGCACTCCATAATCTCATAGTCTATGACAAATATCAATATTAAACAATATGGGTAGTTTCATACGCAACACTCTTAAAGATTAGTGCTTATCTTGTAACAGTACTTTAGTTATTGTTCTTGAGCACAGTAGTGGAATGTGATTTCATTTGTCACAGATAATTTCTGCGTCTAGTCGTTGGCTCGGTGGAATATTTATACTAGGAGTGATCGATTCCATTCTCATAATTGTTATTTGATTATCGATCACGGTATTGTGGGCAACCTGCGAACTTATAGTACAAACAATTTGTTAAAAGTATTATAGAATATAAAAACTTTCGAGTAAAAATCGATAATAATGGTAGATATGTACAAAAGTTAAAGTTTCCTTGAAAAATTGAACTTTTACAGATTACGGGTATAAAAGCTTACCGAATTCCCTTCCTCGTAGAAAATTCATCCGTTACGGTATTAGATTTATCAGCGCTTATACGTTAAAATTCGTACAGGTAACAGTTTTTGTTTACGGCAGTGGTGGAGAATATTTCAATCAAATCGTTTGTACGTGAACAATCGTTTAATGCGTAGAACATGAGAAACACTGGTACATGTGTATACGCATGCACATACGTATTTTATTACATAGAAACGTTCCATCTCACGGACTAGACACAGAAATTAATACAGTTATATTACAAGTAAGAATGTTTTTATTTTGCGAATGTTTAAATATGGAGTTACAAGGTTTATCTGTGTGGGGATGTAATGTAAAAACATTGAGTCCGTTTCAATGTAAGTTGGTATGTCATTTCCGAGTGCCGAATAGAAACAACTATGCAGCTGCTGAACTCACATTAAAAAGAAAGTCGTTCGATATTGTTATATCAGCGATATTGTTATATCACTTTTATATCAGCAGTTAGAAAATATTTCATTTGATTTCTCATGTCGTCATTCATTTTCAAAACTGATGTACAGTAACAAAGTTCGTTAAGAGCAATCTTGAATTAACGTAGAAACGTTTGTAGACAGTTCTCGAAATTCGTGGAACATTTAGGATACACTTCGTGCACCTTCAAGACATCCTACTTGCTGCTAGAACTTCTACGGTACCATTACCGGACTTATCAAACATGGTGCAGATGAGTATACTAGCTCTATATGCTTAAGCTTGAGCTCGGTTTACACGGATATCGCCATTTCGATTGGTTGACTGAAACAAATGAACTTGGCTGCTATATGTTTTCGATATACCAATTGATCGGTGTAATTGGTGGTACAACTGAAAAGGGGGCGATTCTACGTAATAAAATAAGTCGAAAATGTAGAATAAAATTTGTTCACACGAGGCTTTGTATTCGAGAAAATTGTCTTTGAAAACCCGTAAAGTCCGCGCGCCTAGCATTTGCAGAGAGTAGAATCGGTCGGTCGTGAACAGACCTGTCACATGATACCTATTCAACAGAATATGACATAATTTCATTCTACATTTCCCACTTATTTTTTAAATGTGGAATCACCCCTTTTCTTATCGTAACACAAAAGTTGAAAAGTAATTGTAAAAAAAGTTTGATGCTAGTTTGTAATTGTGAAACATTGTATTCGATAAGAGCGACAAGATTGAAATTGACTGGGATAAAGAAGCACTTTTATGTTAATCTCGGAACCGACATTGCACTTACGTACTTTCTTTGAAATCTCTGTGTTTCTCGTGTGCAATGCGAATACATTGCTTGTATTTTGCGTTTCGCTCGGAATTATTTCTTCGGAGCAGTTAATGTACAGTCGAAAATAACTCTGCACGACAACGCTAGTTAAATATCTGTTATTTAAATGAGTGTTTAAAAACAATGGATTCCTTGATTCTCTAGAATAGTGCTGGGCACGTTTGGGGCCCCTCGAACGCTTGCTTCCCCCATCAATCGGTCCTCCGTGCAGCGCACGCTTTCGTCGAGTTCGCTGGTGTCTCGCGTTTTCGTTGCCCCACGGTAACGGCGCTCACTGGAAGGGGATAGTGGGCGGGCTATGGTGGGGACGATTTTGCCTGAATTGAAGCAAACGTGCCCGGCACTGGTCTAGAAGGAGTATTTCTCTTCCCGAGAAGATTCAGTCGGAAAGACGATTGAAAAAAATTGTTCTTGCGATCAACACGAACGATGAACTTTATCGAACGACCTTTCGCTATACGCTGAAGCACGCGCGTGCACACGTTATATCGTTATAATAGAACGAGTATTACTCTATTTTTAACATACATATATCTTGCGTTTCATCTATATCCGCCGGGTTACTTTTCACATTGTTGCCTAGATCAAGCATACTTGTTCGGACTACAAGAAGTGTAAAGTTTTACATCTCCGTATTCTCCTCGGTCTCTTCGTCAACTTTCGGCAACATGTAAACACTAGGAATCGACGGCACGTGATCCTCGAGCTTCAGAATCGGCTTGCAGTCTCTAGTGACGTCTACCTGATTGAAACAGTCCTTTAAGATATTGATTTCGTTCTCGTGGGCGAACAGACTGGTAGGTGGATCTGTTCCGCATATGTCGTTCTCGTCGTTGCCGTTCCTGTGGCACAGGTTGCCAGACGGAAATTGTCACGAGGTCAACGCGAAAGGATCCGTTGACAGCTCGTCCACACTTGGACTGGCTTTGATCGGCTCCGGTTTTTCCACCTGATGGCTGAGCCTATGGACGATCTCATCATGGAGGATGTTGAAGCACATCGCGGTGATTGCGATCCCAGACATTATGTAGCAGGAGCAAAACCAAATGGTTACGTTCCTCGACTCGTAAAGATTCTGACGGGGGTAGGAACCGGGAACCATATCGCCGAACCCAATCGTGCTCATGCTCATGAAGCAGAAGTAGCTTGCATCTGCGATCAAATAAGAAACAAGACGGTTAAATGCACAATATAACCCTTTCATTGCTGGCGTAATCTTAAATGAAAATCTATCGGTTCTTCAATCAAAGTGCCTTCCGATTCTAGATTTAAGGGGGTATTTTGGTTTTGAACTTTCGAAGAATCCATTTTCTTTAATCCTTAACATTAGGATTACGGAGCGTTAAAATGGGATACTTTACAATACTTTATAAAAATAGCAAGAATTTATCTATTAAATTTTGAGCCATTATTACAATAATATATGCCCAAAGAAATAAGTTTGTTGAACAAATTCTCATAGATGCATCGGTACAATCTCAATAATTGTACATTATTAATATTACAACTGAATATATTAAAAATACAATTCAATTCAATTCTATCGAATATTCATTTCAGATAAATCGTCTAAATACACAAATGTTTATATCATTAAGGGCGAAGGGTAGTCACGTGACTTTTTCAGAGTCAGCAGGTCGGTAACTGCTGTATAATTTCCGTTCACAGTCTTCAGACACAGACTTAAGATCCGTTTTGGTTTGATCCGACGGGTCGTTGTCACATGTTTTGCTCTGCATTATCGATATTATGAATTCTGACGCCAGAAACGTGTTTCAAGTTTTTGGCTTTATTTCGCAGAGAATCAAGACAAAAAATAGCTCAATTTGTTTCTGGAGATATTTTCTAGCGTGCGCTACTCTCGATTTCATCCAGAAAACTAATCCAATGGCATAAAAATGCTTGGATTGCACGGCATGTACATTGTGCGGTTTTTGGTCTACTTCTAATATTTATATTGCCAAATATCTGCATAGTTTCGTTTGTTCATGACCAGCGCGTTAGATTGAACACTCCTCTTTAGAGTGAGCCCTTCCCCAGTGAAAAATATTCTCATATAAGGACGAAAAGTTGAGACACGTAAAATCATGTTCCGCCTAATTTTGTCGGTAACGTAGTCGCTCTACCTCATTGTGAATTACGGAGTCTTGGCTCTTAATAGTTACACATTAAATAATTATATTAAACGCGGAGAAATATTACAAAAATCAAAATTGAAAATTCCTCCATTTTGTAAATAATCAAGATTTTCAATTTATTTTGATTCGGACTTAGTCACATTTATGTGTACTGATTAAATATAATTCATCATTTTTTGGTTTTCAATCAACAGAAGCAAAAGGACCAGAATCATGGCAACGCTCAACAAATATTTTCTAAAACATACTTCATAAAAATGTATATAACTCGTCATTTTTATTGTTTTTGATTTAAAAAAAAAAACAATTTATGTACTTCAAATACCCATAAATGTGTGCGCAAAATCGTAATGTAAAAAGTATAATAGTTCTGCTGAAAAAATTTCTTCCAAAAATAAGTTAATTTTGGGATTTTTCTAAAAAAGTTTGGCCTCATTTTCTAGAAACATTTTACAGGTATCAAAATCTCAATTTTGGAAAAATTGGACTCTTTTTGTTACTGATTTTCAACACACAATATTGCTATTAAAATAAAGGACCACAGTGTAATGTCCCTATAAATATATGGGAGAGAAAAATTTTCCCACGATAGTATGACATGATATAGGAGTAGATATATCGTTGAGACATTACTAATGTAATGACAAAACTTTATTGGTTTTACTTATTTTTTCATGAGATTTTCACCACTATAGTTGTGACATTTTACTGAACATAAAGAGGCCAAACTTAATACGATTTGGATCATATTTATTTGTTTAATTGACGATGTAGCATAAGCTCGATTATCCGAACCGATGCTATCTGAATTCTTTATTGTCCGCATTCAATCAGTAAATCAGTAAATATTTCATCAGGTAATCGTTTTTAATTGGAATATACTAATCTCTATGAAAATTAGAAATTCACTTCCGTGGTAGGTAAGGCACGTTAAATAATTTTTGACATTTTCTGATGCATATCGTTGACTATATATCCCTTTTGAGGCAATGCGTTTCGTTCGGGAAAAATCGGGATTCTCTTTTGCAACGTACCCACAAAGGACCAGTCGTCCAACTTGTGCAGAGTAAAAGCGCCTGCCACAATGTAGCACAGTATTGCACCGAGACAAATGCTGATTGGTGCGAGTATAGTAACGTTTGGCCTGTCACCGGAGCCAAGACTCGACACTTCGTCCTTTGGGCTGGCCTTAATTTCCACTGTGCTCGTGAACGTTGACGCATTTGCGCGGACATAAAAGGGCTCCTGTAACTGCAATTGCTGTTGCTGCTGAGCCAGTTCTTCCTGCTGCCTTTTCTTCCTCATTCGCCTCTCCTTCTCCTGGGCCCATGTCAATTTAAAAGCAATTTTAAGATCGATCTACCAAGAAAGTGCCTTCACTTTCCCGCACTGTTTTGCAATATTCCTTTCCAAATTTATCTTATCAAGATCAACATGGAAAGATAAACTTTGTGTACACGGATTTGCAAATAAAAAAATACACAAATTATTCGAGGATTACATACATCTAGAGACGCCAAAGGAAGGGTTATACTTGAGAATTGTTTCGTGAAATTTCGCTCAAACAAATTCTTCTATGCTTCTATTATTATCATTATTCAGTTTTTCAATGTGGAAAATATTTTCATTTACGATAAACATTAATGCAATGAAAAAACGAAGAAATAATTTTTCATTAAAGTTACGTTAGCACAAAATTATTCGAGTTTGAGGTCATTTCAAGGTCATAGTATAAAACACTGTTGAATTCATCTCGACGTCAGCAACAATTCTATTATGTCCAAAACATGTGGTGCCATTTAAAAAAGTCAAGGTGACCTTTACTTTTTTACGTAAAGAGTATTTTTTTAGATTTAAGAATATGCGGACGTGTAACTCGCCAAGTATTGACAAACTTTTGTCTAAAACCATTTTTTAATTGCACTATCGGAAATGCCTAAAAAATGGTGACATAACTTAACGGGGGGACCCTGTATATATGTATATTGATCAAAATAATATATGTATGAATATGATGTAGGTGCCTTTTTAACATTACGTAAATAATAAGTGTTGTATTTCATGTATTTTAAAATATTTAATCTCTCATTTGCTCTACTTATCAGTTATTGTTCCTCTGAGAAATATAACTCCACTTTCCTGCTGTACCACAGTTTACATTCACTCTGTATAATAGTGAAGATATTCATATTTTACCGTGCAAGAGAAATGTATCGCTTTTCGGTCTCATGAGGATTGAACATCATACATCTTTTCATGCATCAGTACCTAGAGTCAGTCAAAAAAGTCTCCGTACACCGTACAAGAATTTATTTAATGTTGCACAATTTTAAAGGAAATGGTAATAAATAAATAATTCTTGCGTTATTATGTTCACTAAACATAACATTTATTAACAGTGCAACAAAAGCTATATTACATTTATTTGTTAACAAATAAACAAAGGAAAAAGTAATACTCAACGAAAACGAGGTCAAAAAAGTCTCTGTACATGTAACACTATTATTCATAATTTGTTAATTAGTGATCAGTTGGACCGCCTTTTAATTTTATAATTTCTTGCATCCTCTTTGGCATTGTTTGAACTAATTTTTGTATTGTACTTGGCTGAATATTTTCCCATTCCAACAATATATTAGATTTTAGGTCTTCCTTGTTTTTTATTGTGTATTTTTTCAAATTTCTTTTTATTGCTCCCCACAAATGTTCGATTGCATTAATGTCGGGAGATTGTGGAGGTGTATGCAGCTGTTTCGGGACATTGTATAATACCCATTCCTTTACTTTCTTAGCCATGTGCTTAGGGTCGTTATCCTGCTGGAAGATAAACGACTCTTCAAGATGTAATTTTCTGGCACTGTTTTTTAAATTTTCTTTCAAAATGTTCAAATATTTATGCTGATCCATTATACCGTCAATAAAGACTAAATTTCCCACCCCTGCTACACTCATACACCCCCACACCATCACGCTGGCGCCTCCTTATTTAAACGATGGGAGTTTTTTGAGTTTCATCTGTTCATTTGGTTTTCTCCACACTTTAACATTTCCCTCCAAAGTAAAAATAGTGAATTTACATTCATCACTAAATATAACATTATTCGAAAAGCTTTGATCCTTATTAACGTGTGCCTTCGCAAATTCAAAACGTTTTCTTTTATTAACTTTACTTACGAACGGTGTTCTCCTGGCTGTACGACTATTGTATCCAGCTTTTCTCATAACATTTCGAATAGTTTCAGGCACTACTTTTATATTATAGTCATTTTCTATCATACTGGCCAATATTGGTGCACTCGTTTGTGGATCACAACGAATTGTTCGTAGGATTGCACGTTTATGATTAGTATCTAATTTTTGTGGTCGACCTGTACGTTGTAAACTTTGAATAGATTTAGTTTTTGCGTATTTCTCAAAAATATATTGTACCGAAGAATGTGTCCTTTTTACTATTTGACCTATTTTTCTAATGGATAATGAATCTTCTCTTAATTTTATAATTAAATCTCTGGTCGCAAGTGGTACTTCCATTTCGGAGAAATTTTTTCGCGAAAACGTCTTTTATTCTTGCTAACAGTCAAGCAACTAAATTATACTTGACCATAGAGTGTTTCCTTGAGAGTTATTTGTAAACATTCAGCTGAACCGTTAACAAAGGAAATAAATTTACACGCTCACAGTCTCTGTACGGAGACTTTTTTGACCTCATTTTTGTTATGCTCGTCATTTTAGTTCGTTTATTTGTTAACAAATGCATGTAACATCTTTTTGTTTGCACTAATAATTAATGTTATATTTCTGAATATAACAACGAAAGAATTATTTATTTATTACCATTTCCTTTAAAATTATGCAACTTTAAATAAATTCTTGTACGGTGTACGGAGACTTTTTTGACTGACTGTATATACATATGCCTAAGGAATTTACGTGTGCAAGACTCTCCACTATTTTCTTTTTTTTCACGATCGTGTTGAATTCCTCTAAAATTAATAGGTTATCACATTGTTTTACTAAAACTTCCAATAATTTCTAATAATCTTTAAATTGTAATATATTCATTTATAAACAGCAAATATATTTCCTTGTCCTTTCGTTCCTGTACGAGTGCAGAGTTCATGCAAAATCTGTATCTATTTGGGATACAAATGACTTCCACCTATCAAGACATTGTTAATTGGAAGAGAGCAACAAAGCAAAGAGCAATATATGTATTGTATATGTATGAAAAGTAAAAAATCTTTAATCAATGCTCGTTTGAATTCGAATAATATGGAACTTCCAGAGTTTAGATTCGGGACAATGTAATAGTTAATTGTACCTGTACTATAGATGTGTTTCATTTGACATTTTACGAGAAATATTCTATCAATTAATGTTTCTTCGCTCACCTCCATTCTTCTTTCATCGTAGCAACAATAGCCGCAATTCGAACAAAGGCAGCAGCAAAGAGCACGTGTAAAGACACCTCTGGCACATCTGGATAACAGACCTCCGGCGCTCGATAGGTAAACCACAGTCAACGGGATCCCGAGGCTGGCGTAACCCATGGTCGCGATTTTACCCCACGTGGATTTCGGCGTTATGCTACCGCAACCTGGAGAAAGATCATTAAGTATTTAGATAGGGTAAGTATTGCCGAAATTACGTTAGGTTTCCCAAGTAAGTACACACTGAATGGAAAGTGTGTTTTTATTCAAGTGAAGCTTGAGTAGCTTCCAAAGTGAAACTTTTTAAGTTTTCAATAAACTTCATCAGTTTATTAAAGAGTCGAAACGCCTTTCACGTATTTAACCCTTAAAATATCAATTATCTGGTAGCCTTTCAAGCGTTGAATTTTTTAAAAGAGATACTTCAGGTCTAAATTCTTAAAGCGTTTTTTTCAGTTTCAAAGTACAGCGGTACCAGAAGGCATAATTGAATAGTAAATTTCCAATTTTCGATAAGTTGTCGATATTTAAACTATTATATTTTCGTAAAAAGAAATCGTATAACAATAAACCGTGGATAATGCTGACGCTTTCATAACCCATCAATCATTTTTTCAGATGTGGTGCATGATGTAGTGGGTGGAAAACTGAAGACACGGTTTTTCTCGAAAATATTATAAATTGAAACTTAGTAAAGTGTAAACTATACAGATTGAAAAGTTCATGCACGTTTTTATACAGGGTGTCTTACATAACTCGAGCATCTAAAATATCTCGCTTGTTTTTTATGATAGAAAAAAATGTCAACGGAAAACATTAGTTGGTTCAGGGGGACAAATATTACGATGAGCAACAAAATGTGTTCAAGGTTATATTTTTTGAGATTTCAAGATCATCGAAGTTTTTTTTCAATGGAATGATATATTTTTAGTATCGCTATATGATATCCGAGGTCAAGACGAATCCAACGACCTGTAATATTATGACCTTCACGTGACGTCGAGTACGCAAAATTCATAAAAGTAGGACACTTGACCTAAATAGTGAAACAACGATGACATGTCCCCTAGGGTTTCACGAAATGTTCTTGAACTTTGACTATTGACTGTAAACACGCTTACAATAAATTGTAAACACTGATACAAATTCTTCTCCTTATGATGACTGATATCAGTACGTTTAAGAAATTCTTCGGGATTTATTTGATTGTGAAAGATAACGTTACTTCTCCGAAACGATAGTGTACAGTGATGCAGAAAAGATAGAGATGATTTTAGTTTATGGGCGAGGCTAAAAGTAACTCAGTACAATCATCTCAACTGTACGCAGAAAAATACCCTGAGAGAAATCATCGTCCTCGACAAAGTTTTGACCGCATAGGTCAATTGTTTTGTAGAAAAGGGAGTGTTAAATCACTAAACAGAAGACGAGCAAAGCCTGAAACTGGAGAAGATGCCGAAACTTTTGTATTGGCTACAGTCAATATTGATCCTACTACAAGTTGTCGAAAAATTGGATGTTCTTAGGCATTTGCAAAGCAAGTGTGTCCCGAATATTGCAACGTCATTTTCATCCATACCATATTTCCTTACATCAGGAGCTTGGTGGCAATGACTTTGAGAATCGTGTTGCTTTTTGTACATGGGCATTGCAGCAAATACAAAGAAATGAACATTTCTTTTATGACGTTCTCTTTACTGACGAAGCTACTTTTTCTAACCATGGACAACTGAATACACATAATATGCATTATTGGTGCATTGAAAACCCGAAATGACTTCGACAAGTTGTACACCAGCGTCTATGGAGTGTAAATGTGTGGTGTAGAATCGTTGGTGATAACAAACTCAAGGTCACGCGGAGGTGATAATATTACAGGTCGTTGAATTCGTCTTGACCTTGGCTATCATATAGCGATAATAAAAATATATCATTCCATTTAAAAAAACATCGATGACCTTGAAATCTCAAAAAATATAACCTTCAACAGTTTTTTTTGCCTACTATAATATTTGCCCCTCTGAACCAACTAATGTTTTCCTCTGCAATTTTTTCTGTCATAAAAAACAAGCGAGATACTTTAGATGTTCGAGTTAGGTGAGACATCCTGTATATGAATTTATAAAAAAACTTTTCAATACTTTTATTCTACTGCGTTCTTGGTCACGCGTTTTTGGTCTAATAATGACAATGATATTTATGACCAAAAATGCAAATTAAATATACTATCAGAATCTGATTTGATTTTGAGGGATCAATGAACATGGAAGGAACAACGGGAGGAAAGTGGAGGGAAGAGAATGACAAAACCGTTAGATAAAAAGTAATTATCTTTAATATATAAAAATAAATTGTAAGAAATGAGTGATAATAAATTAACAACAAATATTAATTACAAAAAGTTACTTATCACTGAAACAACGATCATTATTACAGTGTTACGTATGGAGACGTTCTCCACGTTTATTTCGATTAGAATTTCTAATCTCTTTTCTGAGAACGAAAAGCGTCCCAACAGACCCCTTTTATTAACGAAAGATACTGTATGCCTTCTTTATACCAAAATCTCTAAACACTCCCTTCTGGCATCCGTTAATCAATATTCTGATAGGAAATAGCCCGGATAACCTTCATTAACCCCTTTCAACGAAAATCTAACTGAGGCCTGCTTTTCATTAGAAACGACAAAAAATGTGACTGTGACCCTACGTGACATTAAATCTTAAACAGAGTACCCCTTTCATTTTCAAGGTATATAAACCCGTTCATTTTCATCCTCTTCGGTTAGTCGAGAAGCGGTTCAGTCAAGATTCAGACGCGGTTCAGTACTCGTGCAGTCACGTCGCGTCAAGTCTAGTGAGATCGGGTTAAAGTCCCTTTCGAATCAATTCATAACCTTATAGATTCCGTTAGTTCGGTATATATTCTATTTGGCATTCAACAATCGCCATCTAACCCCGCATTGCCAGTGCGTCAACACCGTGCAACATAGGTAAACAATTCCTCTAATTGTACATTTATTATATTCATTCGCGACACAAACAACAACACTTGTAGTTATTTCAATTCAGAATAAATTGTCTTGTTTGTTAACTCGCGTACCCTTAATTATTGCCTAAAATCCTAATATAATAATTGAACGTTCCCACACGATACAATCTAACCGCTCGGATTGTATCAATTAAATTATTATATAGAAGTTACGAGGCTTACTAATACTTAAATTCGATTCAACGAAGATTTCTCCAACCTAGTGGCTCCTCGATTTCGCATTGAGTGCGTCCACGAAATTATACCATCCTAGGGGGATCCCCGATTTCGCATTGGGTTCTTCCGCATCCTAGCAGCTCCCTGATTTCGCATCAGGTGCGTCCGCGCTCTTATACAACCTCCTTTCGAATCGGGTTCGCCGCGTGTTCCCTAGTGACTCCTCGATTTCGCATCGGGTGCGTCTGCGTTTGACACCAACCTCCCAGAGGTTCCCTGATTTCGCATCAGGTGCGTCCTCGACGTCAACTATCCTAGCGGCTCCTCGATTTCGCATCGGGTGCGTCCGCGTACCTAACTAACAATTGAAACCATATTCCCGGGGTAAAAATCCCCTCGCCGGCCTCTCGCGCTGCTCATAGCCCTGGCTCGTAACAACAGTGATTTCAAGAAGCGATTATCATTTCTTTTATTGACCAGTGAGACAATCCAAATGCATAACTAGGAAACGCCTTCAAATGGAGTGCCGTTAGTCCCTCTTATTATTATCTATCGTTAATTTATTATTATTTATTTATTATAGTTTATTTTTATATATTTTCTTCACTTCTCTTCTTTCGTTTTTCCGTTTTTGTTGCAATTTTGCGACAGTGGTCCAGTGAACGAAAACTTTGTTTATTTAACGTAAAAAAATTATTATTAAATTTTTTATTTAAAAAATTAATTCTAATTAACTATTTCAGATTTTCTCAGAAATTTTTCAGAAATTCTGAAAGTTGATTTTTAAACTTACATTGCACCCAAGGGTCTCAAAGTTAGATCAGTATTACACCTTGCCAAAATGATTAGTGTCACATCGATGTCTCTTAAAGGATTTTTTGTATTCCTGCATAAATGAAAAATGAGCGCAACGCAACGTGGCTTCCGGTTAGTCTATATTACTTACTGTTAAACAACATTTGTGAAAAATTTATTTTGCCAGTTAATAGTTTAAGCTATTTGTAATAACCCATATAACTTATAGACCCCTAAGTATTCAATTATAGGCGGAGTAATTACATAACTATTGCTCTGAAAACTGATGAATTCCCAGAAGACAAAAGGTTATTTCCCAGGCGTGTATCTCCGAAAAAAATTGTACTATTAGGCTATTCAAAAACAATTTTTTTTCATAAAAATCAAAAATTTGTCTGTGCGGCGCATTGTAGCCGGTTTAGAAAAAAATATATATATGTATATATAAATGACATTTAACATTTCGCGAAAATGAAAATGCGACGGAAGGAGGCCCTTACGAGGGAGGAGGGACGGAATCAGAAAAAGGAGAGTGGTGAATCGATTGGTCTGACGCCGCTTAAGATAATGGATCGCCTATTGGAATTGCTCTGGACCGTGCATGATAGCGGTTTCGAGTCCATTGCCAATGGAATTGCACTCGCGAAAACCTCGCGGAACTGCACGGAAGCCTATTCGTCAATGTCGTTCCGCCTTATCGTTCACAACGGTGTGACTCTTTTCGTATCCGTTATCTGTTACCATTTGTTAGAACCTACGGCAGATTGTCAGCTCGAGTTTTATTAGTCGAAGAGCAATAATGTGTAGAGCAAAAATGAAACTAGAAATCCGTAAATAGTTCGATTCACGAATGCTTCTTAGGGGAAGTCTTATTACAATGCCCCTCTCCCTGATGCTGAATTCTATTAGGTGTGTATTCAAGAACGCATTAACATACGTTTAAATTATAATTGTGTTTATTAAGTATTTAGTAAACACAGAATAGGGAATAAATTTTTAAGTACCACTTAAGAAAGGTACGTTTGTTTAAAGATGTACAGTGAATTCAAAAAGTATTTGGTCACAAATACAACACATATAATAGTCCCTAAACCAGAGCTGATCAATGTCTGCACGTACGGGCAGCGGTTTTCTTGCCCCGAGGACAGTGTCGCCAGAAGAGGGGAAGGAGCACAAGTTGAGGGGAAAAACTTACCCTCTCTCTGCTCGTACCGGAGTATGCACGACAGAGACAGTGACCGGGCAGTGACGGAAGTGTGGGGAATAGCGCGGTAGAAGGGGAAATTAGAGTGCGAGAACAAGTCTTGATCTGGCGACTCTGCTTGGGCACATACACAGAACGGCACGGCGGACGCGAAGCCACGCCTCTGCGGGCAAGGCTGCATGCATTTGTCACACGCTTTGTCACAGCTACGTGGCCAGCTACGGCTAAGCTGCCGACTCCGCTAATTGTAAGTCACATGTCCGTAGCTTTGCCCGTTGCTGTACCCACTGGCATCGGCGTGCCCACTTGCCCGCTAATACACTCCTCGTCAAAAAGATAGCCCAGGTGTGCTATCTTTAATTTCTCAATGACGCATGTAAAATTTTTCGTCTGTAACGTACAATATCAAAACAATATTATGAGCTCAGAATATGCGGCTTGCTGGAAATAAATCACAATGTCGTAGATGTTTGTATACAACAAAGAAAAACTGTTCCATACTAAGGTCGAAATGATAGCACACTCTGTTAATATGTTTAGAAATGCTCAGTATTTCATGATCTATCAACGAGTAAAGATTACAGTACAATATTATATAAATTTGTAAGTATGGGACGCGGAAAAAAATTAAACGAGTCTGAAAAAAAGCAAATTCTTGAACTAAAACAGCAACAGTTATCAGTAGCGAAAATATCGAAAGTAATAAAAAGAAGTCGTAAAGTAATACACAATTTCTTAAAAAAATGTTGAAGATTATGGCAAAAAGAAAAGTACTGGTCGGCCGTCATCGAGCAATTATGCGTGTAGCTTCCAACTCGCAGTTAACAACGAAGCAAATAATGGAAAATCTAGTGTTAGTGCCAGTGTTTCGAGTGTTCGTCGAGTTCTACTATCCTGCAAAAATATTAAGAGGCTAAAATTAAAAAAGAAACCTCCGTTAACAACGAAACACAAAGCAGAACGTTTACGCTTTGCAAAAGAAAGAGTGCATTGGGAAAAAAATGGAAAAGAGTACTATTTTCGGACGAAAAAAAATTTAACCTGGATGGTCCTGATGGGTTCCAATATTATTTTCATGACATAAGAAAAGGGACAATGTCAGCAATCCGACGATAAATGGGAGGAGGCAGCGTAATGGTTTGGGCCGTCATCGGTTATTTCGGCACGACAAGTATCAAGTTCATCAATGGGAGAATGAATAGTGTCCAATACATAAATTTAATCAAAGAACAAATAAATAATCATGCAGAATGCATCTCTGGACCTGATTACATCTTTCAACAAGATAATGCATCTGTACACACATCAAGATTGGTCCAATCATATTTTAATGAAAATAATATATCTGTTTTGCCGTGGCCTGCACGCTCCCCGGACCTTAATATTATTGAAAATTGCTGGGCAGAACTTGTTCGCGGCGTATACGCGAATGGAAAGCAGTATCAACACGTACAAGAATTAAAAAATGCAATTGTACGCGAATGTCAAAATTACATCCAAAAACTATATAAATCGATACCAAATCGTACAATAGAAGTAATAGAAAATAAAGGAGGATGTACCCATTATTAAATAAGTATATACGTTTGATAAGTAATTATTGTTAGTTAAAATTTATATTCATTATTATTTTCTTATTGTACATGTGCTATCATTTCTTTCTTAAAGTAAAACAATTTTTTTTTTGTTGCACACTAAACCTTATAATATTCTTAATTATTTTCAACGACCCGCATATTCTGAGCTCATAAAGTTTTGATATTATACGTCACAAACGTAAAACTTTACATGCGTCATTGAGAAATTAAACATAGCACACCTGGGCTATCTTTCTGACGAGGAGTGTAGGCATATTGAGCAGCTCTGTTCTAAACTGTTCTTCTTACTTATTTCACCTCTGTAGTCTTTAATTTTCCTATCCCCCTGTCACTTCATTGCATTAGCCTTCCTTCATTTTACTAACTGGTTAAATATAATTCATATATCTAAAAATTAAAAATAATACGAGTTGATAAGAGACGATTGATCTTACTATATCCAGGATTTAGAAAAATGTGTCTCCACGAAACTTTGACGAATTTTTGTTTGGCTAACAAGGGAACATATTCAGATGCGAAAATCCGATTTTGATGAAACTTACGGGAGCTTATAGTTCTTTGAAAAATATTTGACACGTGTTTTTTTTTATCGGCAGACATCCACTTTGAAGGGGTGAAAACAGCCCTCAAAGTTGGGGGTCAAAACCATATTTTTTGAGATATCTCGGAAACCAGAGGTCGAAAAAATTTGAATTTTTTTTTTAAATTGTGTGTTTTTCAATGGGAAATGTAGTCGCGCAAGAAAATTTTAACAAAAGTTTTTTGTTTAAACAATATATTAAAAATTTGATTTTTTTTTGCAGTTTCTTTTATTTATTGTTAGTTCATTTTAATGTAAACTTGGGTGTGTGATCTTTGATCCAAAATAGGGGATACATGTTTCAGGATTTTCTTTGTTTTTGCCATTTAACAATAATTATGCATAATGGAAGATAGTCTTGCACCTGGCGTGCGTAGGAAGGAATTCTGGCTTGTTTCATCGAAATATAAGCATTTAGTATAAACGTGTATAGTATTTTAAACAATACCACTGGGTTATGTGTCGTTTATTGTTTTATTAGTAGCTAAAGAAGGTGACGCAGGTAGCAGCGTGACGCGGTGCTAATTACCGCGGTGGAGTAAGGGTACCGACTTTTATAGCCAATTCGCCTGTGAATTTCTGCAGTCGTTGGGCCTTCGGTTAAAATATACCTGCAGCCTTTTTAAACTGTGAATCCTCGAAGCTGGAGTTTCCCTCGTCGTTTATGATAGCTCTGAAAAGAGCTGGTGGCAAATGCCGCACATCAGTTTTACCTCGGTTATATATAGCATTTCAGAAGAACACGAATATTTTCAAATATTTCTATTGGTTGTTAGGGTGAGAGAGGGGGAAACGTAAAGTGTCTTAAGAATGTATAAAACTGTATCCCTTCAAAGTGGATGTCTGCCGATAAAAAAAAACACGTGTCAAATATTTTTCAAAGAACTATAAGCTCCCGTAAGTTTCATCAAAATCGGATTTTCGCATCTGAATATGTTCCCTTGTAAGTATGGTCACCGTCACAAAGTGAGATGCTTGTTCATGCTTTACGAGTTCGAATTCACTTGAACGTGGTGTAGCGAAACTCAAAGTCTCGTTACGCCTGCCTTTTGAACTTCCACTCGATCCCGGTAAATGACAGTTGATTTCAATTAAACATATCCCAGATTAATGCTCCAGAAGAATGTTATTCGCTGTACACAGTGAAAATGCAGCAGAAATCAAATATGTTTAACCCAGTGCCTAATTTCAAGTCTCAGTTTTGTACAATGTAATGGACCCCATAACAACAGAAACACACGCACCTCCAGTCTATACTACATGCAGTATAGCACGCAGGGTGTCTTGTCTAACTTGAGCAGTTAAAATATGTGTCTCGGTTGCTTTTCATGATACGGGAAAAAATATTCAGAGAGAATGACCGGTGCAAAGTAGCATATAGTCTGATTGAGAAACACGTGGTTGACATATAGTCTATTATGATATTTTTGTCAGTAATTTTGTTTCCTTTAAGAACTTAATAGGGTTTTCCACCGTTCAGCTCATAGAAAGGCGAGTTCAACGATACAAATATATGTTGACCTTCACATGACCTTAAAGGAGAAAAATCATATTTATTCCAAAAACAATCTAAACTTTATATACTGTAGCTGTTTGTTGATATTTTATTTCAGCTTATCGAAATTTTATTTCGATAATATACTAGATTCGTATTGCGCATAGTGGTCGAAGACAAAACAAACTTGTGAGACAACCAAGTAGGTTCGATAACTAATTATGCTTTTATAATTCCTCAGAAGATAGAGGAATCGTACGATGCTAAAGTTGATTACTGTCGAAAGAATTTGACTGTTGTATAAGTTTGCGCGTGCAGTTCGTTTAGGAACATACGAGTTCTAATTCAGTTTAACACTAGGTTTACGGAGCACTAAAAGCGACTATTTTGCATTACTTCATAAAAATAACAAGAACGTGCTACCCACATTTTTAGTAATATTTTTAAAATAATATATACCTAAAGAAATAAATTTTCTAAATAATTTCTTATGTATGCATCCTTAGAATCTTAATAATATTTAATTAAAAATATTAGAACCCGTCATTTTGACGGGTCCCGTAAATCTAGTGTTAATGTACTAGCCCCACAACTTCAACTCTGCCAACGGAATTTAGTCGGTAGTAACGACATACGATGAGAAATCAATTAAAGGTCTTTACACCAGGCTGTACGTAGCGTATTGATACCGAAACTTCCGGAGCATCGTCGAAAGCATAGGACGATGTGATGTTACGGAGTAAAGTTTGCAACAACTGCTCCTGATGTTGCTGCATTTCTATAATATACAGTAAGTACATAGGTCTGAAAGTTTGACCCCTTCTCGAAACCGTTGTGGTAACCGAAAGTTCATAGTTCATTCGGATTACTTTCCTTAAGAATTTTAAAAAATCTGTTATAATGGCAAGGACAACGGTCTGAATCACTTCTATTCACGCTTAAAAGAATGTGGACCACGTGTCTCTTTTTTCGCGTTAAGAACATCAATATTCGTTTTATTATTTTCATTCAGAAACAGAATTATTCATGAAACTTTTAATTTATGGTAGTACATATGGATTAGGTACGCATACACGTATACAGCTAGATACACTGTCTGGCATAACTACAGCACCACTAAAATTATCAAGCGATTTGAACATTTATACATATAGATTTTCAAATGATAATAGCGTTACGTGGAAAGAGTTCAAAAGAAATTATAGAGGGTAGGTCTCCGCATATTACCACTTGATTTACATGGTATCAAGAGGGGCACATTCTGATGTTAATAGTTTTTTTTATAGGTGGACACGTACAGGATATATAAAGGTCATTAACTTTTTTAAAAATGGAAACATATATTTCTTGTTGTAACACTTAACGAATCTTGATAATCTTTACAAGAAAGTGTTAACCTACTTATGTGAAAAAATCGATACTTCTTCATTATTTGTCTTCCCGTCTCTTCTTCTCTTCTAAAATACTTCTCCAATATTTGCGGATGTTAAGTTGTAAATGATCGTCACATTGAACCTCTCATATCTCTTAAATAAATCATTTTTTCATGTAAGTAGGTTAACACTTTCTTGTAAAGAATATCAAGATGCATTAAATGAGGCAACAAAATAGGTTTCCATTTTTTGAAAAAGTTAATTATCAAATGTTAATTAATAAAAAGACTGTTAACGTCAGAATGTGCCCTTCTTGATACTGTGGTGGCAATATCACCACGTACGCCAATGCATATATTTCTTCTAAGAATTTCTCTTTCCTTTCCAACTCTGTCACGCTATTATTCTCTATTTCCTGTCTGCTAGTCGCACGTTTGGTAACCGGCCCTTCACGAATTTCCAATGCATCCTTGAGAACGTCGAGGGTTCTGGTTTTCGTTAGTCTCGGTCCTTCGCCTACCTCTTAGCTTTGTCTGTTTATGACTCTTTTCCGCTGTCCCTATCGCTGTCACTGTCTTCTCAATTTTTCCTTTTCTATTCTCTTTTCTTTTTCTCCCCTATCTTTTTGCCTTTTCTAACTCCGTCGTGTTTAAGATTGCAACGAGAGTCGCCAGTCGGTTGTAAGCTTCCGAGACAACAACACCAGCACTGCACTGACATTCGCGCTTATCGATATTAGTAATCAACGAAGCGAGGACAATCTCTGCTATTTTATATCTCCTTACCCACTTCAATACCATTCAACTCTACGTGAACCATTTTCCGCTACGTTTGTGAACTGCCGATTATTTGCATAAATACGTAATATACCATAATACCCCACAAACTAATAACTAATAATTTAAATTAAAATTTTGTTGGAACTAATTTTTTTATGAACTTATTATCAGTTGTTAGAAAATGAAGACCCGTGTAATTATCGCCTTCCTCGAAACGGCCATCCGGGTCATCGCCGTGTTCTCCGGATTTGTTTTTTGGGCCACGGCTCGATAAACAAGCGCGCGATTTGTCATCCGATGATTTTCAAAAACACCATATTACATTCAGGTAGAAGGATGCGTGGATGATAGAAGCAGCAGAACCACGAAACGAGGACGGAAAAGCCGGAACAGTGTAACGAGATGACGGTATCACGATAAAAAAGGTAACAGACACGAGACACGCGAAGCGGAACGAAACGAGAAACGGAAGAGACTTCGGGGATTATTTATTTTCACGGTAACCGCAATCCGCGGCTGCATTTTCCGCGAGACGACCAACCAAACTGTCTGGAAAACGAGGAGAAATTACATCGGTAAAAATAATAGAACCTGGCCACTATTGGTTGGACCCGTGACCAATTTGCGCCTGCACAATGAACAGCAGAACGATAGAGGATATCTATATTTCATGCCACAGCGAAGAATTCAATCTTTTCACACGACACCGTTCCTTCCAAGTCAAAAGGTCAGCACAGCGAAATTCATTTCCAAAGCGTGTATTTTATTGTATTCGTATCGAAGGTACAATATCAGTAGAAAGCGTGATTGGATTATTTGGCTTAACTTCACCTTGGTAACCCAGAAATTGTTAACTTTTTACTATATAATCCTGTACACCTTGATGAGAAAATGCCAAAAATTGAAGTTTTAAGGCGAGGAATTCACTGGTCCAAGCGTTATGTTTAATGAAAACATATGGAGGTCAACTCCGTTTTTTTGGATAGATTGATATATTTTTCTATGTATTATCTAGTAGGACGTTTTAATATTAGATAATATTAAATATTAAATTTAATATTAAATAATTAAATAATGAAAAACAATATAAAAGTATATTTAATTGCAATTAACTTTGTCTTTAATCAATTTTTAATAAATTTTATCCGCTATAAACGCGGAAAGGTCAGCGTATTCATAACTTGTGTGTCAGTGGCTATGGAATTGAAACGGTAAAAAGGTCAATTGAAATGCAATTAACTTTTTATACAGCCAGTTTGAGGCCTTACATTTCTTTTACATTCACGAAAACAGTGCTTTTTGCACTGCATGTTTCGTAACAGTTTAATAAATTGTTTTATTAAATGTTCCATTTCATTAACGTTTTCAAAACTTACCTGTCAAACGCATAAAGGCGGTTTAGTTATATCGATTGGGAAGTTCCTGCGTTACTCGATTGTCCTGGGATGTGTGAATATTGCTATTTTAGTAATGAATTATACAGGGTGTCCCACATAAATGGGAGTCCCACCTAAATATCTTTCGTATTTACAGTCCTATCAGAAAACTTCGGAGGACAAAGTGACACTATTGCAGGGGGCAATATAATGGTGAAGAAAAATTTTTTTGATGTCGTGTTTTCTAATGAAATTTCAAGGTCACCGATGTTTTTTTAAATGGAATAGTATATTTTTTTACGATAGCACGATAGACAATAAAAAACTGAATTTAGTGGATACCACCTTTTTGACTTTGAAATGACCTTGAGCGTTTCAATTACCAATGACCTTCGAACATTTACTATGATATGTAAAGGTCAACCCGACGTAAACAACGCGCAATCTTTGCTGAAACACGTAAGTTTTAAACTTCTACATTTCTACAAAAAATAGATAATTATGTCAAGTATTCCTGTAAAATATTTAAAAAATATTGGTCTAGTTTTTGAGATATGATGGTTACCGTTTTGAAAAACTGCCTCATAAACGTGGTTTCCGTTCCACTTCTATTGGATATTTTTTAACGAAAATGTCGTATTTTATAAGTGAAAGTACGACACAACTTATGTACCAAATGTTTTTTTAATGTAACCATTTGTTGGGTTAATAAATTCTCAAAGTAAGCTCACTTCTCGACCTCGTAGGTGTATTGCCCCTCCCCTCTCGCCTCCTTGAAATTCAAGACATAAAACCGCAATTATTTTTGCAGTAACGTAACGGTATGTGTCACGAGGTAACAGTGAGCTGGTACACGATGATTTACGAACGGGATTCTCTCGACTTGCGTCGTCGACGGGACCGACTTATCTTGCGGGTAGCATCTACGTCCCAGTTTGAGCTGTTTAGTTTGCCGCTCGAAATAATTTGCATACGGCAGGACGACGACGGGGCGCTTTCGTTGCGCAATAACATCTCGAAGATGAGCCGTATGTCGCGTTAGGCGAATGCAATGCGGCCAGCAGCACACGCTGTCGACTAGTACTCTGAGAGAGGAGCCAACAACCCCTAACCTGCGCCACCCCCTTCGTTGCCCGGCTCGTCGGCGTCGTTTCATGGCACAGGCCTGTCGAGATCCCCAACGTAACCTCCGAGCTCGTAATGGTAAGTCTCTCTGTACGAGGACCTGAAATTAATAACGCGACCTGGCGCAAATACGGTGCACATAATTAAAGCGATATTACGATCTGGGACAACGGCTGTATCGTCTAGCAACCGGCTGGCTCCACGTTGGATATTATTTAGCTGGCCGCTGCGCTGCATTGCGCTGCGTTGCGCCCGGCACGCCGTTGCATGCGCTTTGATTTCTAGCTCGGATGGAGCTGTTTGCGAGCAGGTGATTTATATTGATTCTTCGTTTTGATGAACAAAGAGGGACGGAAGAGAACGGCTGTGGGATAACAAACAGCCCCGCCCCCCCCCTCAACTTACTCGATGCTTTTTGTCCGGGATTAAGTAATGGATCCCGGGTTGATTTAATTTCCGTTTTAAAACTGTTTTTACTAGCGGTTTATCGTTTACAGGAATATAGTACCGGATAAATGTTTTTGGATAGACAATTTTTCATATACAATATACACTGAAATTTTTTGTACATTGAACTTTTAACTGAGCACGACGAGTTAATTTGTCATCGAATTTGTTGTTACTAGACTACGGATTTTATGCATTTATGCGAAAATGAGTGGATGAAATACGAACCGCTGAAAATGTCGGGCAAATTTAAAAACACCGTTCTGTTATTTTCATTTGAGGAGGACGATTAAAGGCTGCTACACACGCTCCATCTTGTTGTCCCTTTTGCTTGCGCAGTCATAAGTTGTAATGCAAAGCGGGGCTTATGTGTGGCAAAATTGTACGTTTTGGAGCGTGCGTTCCGTCAATATTGTCCGGCATGAACGCAATCACCATGATGTTGATTTTTTCCGTCTTGCAGTGCAACTTGTGACTTGTGACAAGCAAAAGGGACGATAAGACGGAGAGTGTGTGGGCGGCCTTTACTTCATCGCTGGCGTTCAAAATTGGAAAGACACCCACTGATGATTTAAGTAAAGTATGAAGGAGGGGATTAATGTAGATGACGCTTTGGTAGAACTAAGAAGTTTTGACAACAAATATATATTTTTCATGACGTGTTCAGACGATGTTTACTGTATATTACTATTTTGGTCCTTTTGTCCTAAAAAAATTGTTTTCTCAGTTCGATGTGATCTAAAAATTATTGGGGCCCTTAAGAGTAAATAATTGAAGTAAATGAATTAAGTTCCGCGTTTTTGTAAATTTTCAAAACTCTCTAATTAGTTGAATATTTATTGCAAAATATCACAGAAAGTCATCTAATTCTATTTAACAGCGAGAAATGTTAGAAAAATTGTTAGAAGTATTAAAAGCCTCGTATCTCTCTCGTGCCGTATTTTCAGTATTTGTTAGAAGTAAATTAATATATTTTGTTATTCATAAGCAAAAACACCAGAAAACAATTTGTCTTGAGTATATTTAAATGCTATTCGAATCTTTCTCGAATGTATTCTATTTCTTCGTTTTACGCGAACAATGTACTAATGTTTATTAGTTCAGATTTTTTTTTCTTCCTCGAAATGGAATAGTGAGAAATTTTAGCGCTGCGCAAGATAATATGATTTTTTTATATCGTCACTAAGAATAAAACCGACATTCAATATTGCGCATTGAATCGGCTGCGTAGGTCGTGAAAAATAAGGCATGATAGCTATGCGCAATGCTAGTACATAAAAAATGTGAAATTCGATTAAAAAGGGGCAGAAAATACCAGTTGAAAAAATAAGGTTGGTTTATTATGATTTTTACATATTGTACACGTTGAAATAGCAAAAGTGTTTATTCAAACGTATGTATGTAGGTTCCGGAACGGTTAACGTTGAAAGCTGAATTGAAGGAAGGTGTTGCGTCATTCCATGCACGCAGGGATGCGCATTTCCATCGATTGTCGAAGTCGTACAAAGATTTCGGGATTAGCACGAACATGTTATTTTTCTTCATTTTCACTCTTTCGTTTTGTAAATAATTCATACTTCAAAGATTGTTTATGTTTTTGTCTTTCAACAAAAATTCTAAAATAACCGATGAAAAAATACTGCACATTCAAGCGTATCCGAAAACAGATTCGTATAACAATTTTTAAGGTGTTGTTGTAAATAGAAAGCTTTAATCTTTAAATCTATGGTAATTTCAGTGATCGAAAAAAATTTTTCAGAGTTTCCGCAGAATGTATATACCTAGCATTTTTTGAGAAAAAACGCGCCTTCAGTTTCTCGTCCACTACATCATGACTAGAATAAAATTAATAATAAAAATGAAAAATTCAAATACTTCTTGGATCCACTGTAGCTCTCAATGAAAATGAGATCATGATTTACGGATTGACGTCAGGAGTAAGCCTCGGCAACGTCTGGCCAATCCTGTTTGCAGGTCAAACGCACCGAAATTGAAGACCCTGGGTAAACTAGGATTTGCCCTAAAATTGTCATTGATCGTAAGTTAACGTTTCATCTTATTTTCCCTCTCTAGATTCTCTTATAAAACCAAGAACAGAGGAGCAAAGTCGTGACGGCAGACTGAATAGTAGCTAAGCCTTCAGGTATAAAGATCTTTCGTTCGATTTAGGCGGTACTGTTTCAAGCTTTTACGATTTGCGCTCGTATCCGAAGACCCATCAAACTTCAACTTGATCTGAATCTAAGGACTTCGTGTCACCTTCTATGCTCGCTGCTGGAGAGCTCTTAAGATAACACATACTGTTCAAGCCGTCACCAAAGTTCATATCATCCACCGAACATTTCCGTGACCAGGGATTCCTTTCTTTTTCTTTCTCATATAATCGCAAGTCACTTAACGCCAGTACTTATTCTGGTTTTTCATTTTCAAGTACAAGTGTTGCAGGATATGTGTGCAAAAGGATTTGTTTGACTTCATAATATTAACATAACTATAGGCGTTTGAAGAATGTTTTTCTCGAAACCACTCTTTTTCCGAAACTGCTGGAAACTTCTAGTTAACCAATTGACTTGAAAGTTCTAGAGGATCTTCAGCACATACCCTGTTAAAATCCGTCGTTTTCTTCTTATTCGTTTAACGTGCTGAAGACGGAAAATATAAAAACATTAATAACCTGAATTGAAAATGCCACCATTTTGTAAATAATCAAGGTTCTATACAATCAAGGCTCTATATAATCAAGGTTCGATTAATATATTTCCTCATTTTTTTGTTTTTGATCAGTAGATGGACCGGAATAATGGCAGCAGTCAACACATGTATCTTAAAACATACTCTATAAAAAAATATATTTTTAATTTAAAAAATAACGTATATACTCCAAAATATCCATAAATGCGTGTGCAAAATTCTGATGCCCAAAGTTCAATAGTTCTTCTGAAAAAAATTCCTAAAATTTGTGTGTAAGATCGGTCTCGAAATCCTTAATACTTCCTTCAGTTGCATTCTTTTAATGCCTATGATTAAACTATTTTTACGAATTTAATATACAAGAAGTACCTACAAAAATATATTTCAAAAAATTTATAAATGGAGCAGTGAATGGTCCTAAACTATATAAAAATGGTCCGCTGTTCGAGGGTTGAAAGAAGCAAATATCACTCCTGTATAGGAAATTCTATTTGAAATGTCCATCGTGGGTCGGGTTCGATATTATATGGCAAGGGGTTAATAAATAAGGATAGAGGAATTGTCATGGGGAATGTACAGAGGAAGGATGTTGACGCGAAAAAAAGAAAAGAGATGAGGAAGACGTGAGAAAGTGGGTTCTTACAGAGGTAGGAGAGAAATCGGTAATAGATTATGCGGCTGGAGATAGACATCCATATGGGGAGGTAGAAAAACGGTAGACGGGGAGGGAGTGGAATTCGACCATTAACCAGCGGAGGTGCACCTAATGTGTGAGGATGAGAGGTAAAGTGGGAGAGACAAAGAGTGGAAGGTGGGGAAGATATAGATTTGCAGGGGGGAGCAGGAAAGAAATGCAGGGGATGATTGAAGGAGGAGTGAGAGGGGGAGGGGAGAGGGAGAAACAGAAGGAACGGAGGGACTGTATTGGACAAGGGGTCAGAGCTGACGAGGGAATTAAGGAAATTGAGGAGAAGGAAAGGAAGAGAGGATAAATACGAAAATGGACCAGCAGCTATTTATGAGAGAAACGGAGAAGAATAATTAGAAGAGATATCGAAGGAGGCAGAAGAGGCAAACGTAAATACACATAACTTTCGAACATATTTAATAATGAGAGAAAGGAAAATGGGGAGGAACCTGAAAAGATAAAAACGGAAAAATGAGGAATTATTTTATAAAATTACACTGTCCAACAAAACAAAACTTTTTTTGTGTTATGCAATACCTGTTGGGTGATTCTAAACTTTGTCATTCTAAAACGAAGTCTAGAAAGCAGAATTGCTCTATCACGCATCGTTCTCGATAAACATTGGTTTCTGTAAAAATGCATGATTTTGATAAAAAATGACGTGTTACGCAAAAACTAAACATGCGAGAAAGTTCAGGTTTGAGTCAAAAGATAGGGGGGACTCTCCTAACAACGTATTCCTCATCTATTACCACGACGAACTCTGAAAAGTTCTGGTTGATAGCTTTTTAAATAAATACATCTTGTTCATTCTGCCTTCGTGCCGCCACGCCAGGAACCTGCCAGGCTCTAGCATTGGCCTGCGAACCCCTGGGGTTCTGGAATTCTTGATGAACTGATATGTAATAGAGATGCAATTTTTGGGAATACAGTATTCGTATAAAAGCATAATTTTTGACTGGCTAATTCCACTTTCTCGAACGAGCTGTCTACTCTTAATGTGTGGATTCATATTTACTGTAATTAAAATATTCACCGTATTTGCTGAATTTGTTGCAGTTTACGTTCGCCCATATCTTTTATTTTCGACACTACCAGTCTCATTAAATTTTTTAATTGAATAATTCGAAGGGTACGGACAATTGCGTTCAGGCAATTGCTCCTCATGCAGACAAACGGCTCCTCTAAGTCACTGATGACTCTCATTATACACAACAATTAAATCGATCTTTTCTTGTGTTGAAGAATGCACATTGAGACGTCTATCGACGAACTGATACTGATACACTGCTGCAATGAGTAGACGACAATGACACGTAGTAAATGTTTCAAAGTTGTGTATTGTTTGAATACATTTAGATGGAGATTATCTTTCACCAGGCGCTCAGGAATTTCAATTTGAAACGTTGGGATTTTGTGTAATGGAACTCAGATTTATGGACTTAAGATCATTTCAAGATCATAGTGCCCTAGGTCGTTGAACTCGTCTCGGCATTAGCCATCGCATAATGAGATTAAACATACATTGTTGCATTAAAAAAAATATCGATGACCTTGAAATGACGTAAAATAAAATGTTGATCACACAATCGATCGATATCATTATATTGCCCCCTTTGAACGGTTTCATTTCACTTTTGAAACTTACGTTTATCTTTCATACCAACAGAGAAAATCAAGTGTTATCTTTTCCGTGACTCACCCTGTGTTTGACTCTGACGAAATTTTACGCTGACGGCAGTCGCACCGGTAGGTCTTTTTAGACCCAGACACATTTCTAATATTTACGTAAAAATGGTTATTTAGTTAATTTATTTCATAATATATACTAGAGTACACTATTTTTAAAAAGTTTACATTAAAAACATTTACAAAATATTTCATGACACCTCACAGTTTATTCAATACATTCTACATTTGTTTAGTCGTGCACCTTGTGATTCGTGCAGCTTCTGCAAAGGACACTCTTGTGCGTGTCGGCTTGCACCTTCGACACTGACGCTACAGAGCCGAAGAATAAAGAATACGGGAAATTTTCGATACTGGACTCCGATTCTACACTTTTAGTCGATTGGAGGAAGACTAATTGCCTTGAACTTGACTGCGTTAGAGTGGTTGATCGATTGACATGTCGTCTCTTGTGTCTCTTTGCAGCTAGTCACGCTGTCTTCTAATTTGCCTGTGATTGGTGATTGACTTTTGTCAACGCCTCCCTTTGCCAAAGGGAGGGTAACCTCGTGCGCGCGTTTACCAGCAATCTCACCCCCTTGGGTATGGGAAGAGTCCGAGGTGGCCGCGTGGTACCCTCACTCGATGGGCTCTTAAGGTGTTGTATACCTTGTCCCGGGCCGCTACCTTAATTGCTAGTACAATTGGAAAAGTGGCAAACCGAAGGTAAACCGAATTCTGCCATCCAGATGTTTGCATATAATAAAACATATGTTTCGTCTTGAGACGGAACAACATTTGTCGTTTTCCTTGAAACTGTGAAGCTGGGTCTAGGAAGACTTGCTGACGGCCGTGCGAGTGTAGAGCGTCAGTGCTACAATCACATATAAAACGAATCGTGAGTTATGATAAGGAAAATACTCTACAAATAATGTACAAAAATATAAGAGGAATCGATGAGGAGGGATTCGAATAATGAAAGAGGCAGATGCACAGGAGACTAGAGGATTATAGAGAAGCGACGTTAATGTGACAGGATATAAAATATACGTACGTGTCAGTATTTGCAAATAGGCTAAAGAAGGAAATGAAATGGTACCGGATAACCAGTCTGGCTTTAGCAAGGGAATGCAGAAGGTGCATGCACGTATTGAACTCGATAACGAGGAAAAATGAGTGATAGTTTATTCTGTAGTTTATAGTTTTCGTTTCAGAATAGCTTCTTTGCAAGCATGATCATGCTTTAAATGGTTTTATCTAGGTTTACAATTAAACTTTTTATGACTATTATTATCAAAAAGTAATTATACACCATAAATTTTGATTGGAAAATGAACAAATTATTTGCTTCAACTTACTTTCCGGCTGGTAAAATATGGACAAGGATTTCAGATATTTGTAATTACTACGCTTACTGCGATCCTTCGCTTCGAAACTTTGTGCTTAACTGCGACAGTGGTCATGCTCAATGGTAACAGAAGCAAAGGACGAGAAGATCAAGTACAACATGTGCATTAGAAAAACAAAGCAACGGGTTCTTGGAATTCGACCGCGTCAACTTAAATACAGACGCGACTGTATGTATGTTGTAATTATTTCCCCATTTATGGTCTACAATTATTATATCACTAAATTGTTTAAAATAAATAAGTTTATGTTTGTACGTCGCAAGTATAACGTAGAAATGAAAATGTTTTCAATATACTAGTTTCATAAATATGTAAAGTATGACAATTCAATGGCTACATAAAATAATGATAGTCTAATAAATGTATAAAATAATAAAATTTTAATAATTATGAACCTTGAATCTATAAGAAATGTACAGTAAAACATGGTTCATATATGTTCAAAGATAGACCAAACAGATAAAAAAACAATTACAGAAAGAAATTTTTATTTTCCGGGCGTCTACAATTTTACGGTACAGTCGAGAGGCTAGTGTACGTCCATTTATCTTTTAACACTAAATCTACCAAGCATTAGAAGTATCTGGCAAAGGATGCCTTATAAAAATGGCTAAATTTATCGAGATTGTCCGCAATTTTTAAAATAGACGTTTGGACAGGTTTATTTCATTATTTTCTACAAATGAATTTTTTTAATTTCAATAATTGTAAAATCTAAAACCGGTCATTTGACCGCGGTAAATAAGGTCGTAGTGTTAAATATTCATTACCGTACTTGACCTCAAAATCTTCGTTAAAAATTTTAGTACAGTCGGAACATTGCAGCTTTGCTTACGGAACTAAAGAAATTAACCATAGCTCACTCATTGTCAGTGGCAATTGACACATCGTAAGCTTACACATAGTGGAAACGTGATAATGATTTATGGACGAAGATCCTTGCACACGGGACCTTTATGTAACATTCTGTGTAGCCTAGGTAGCAAACCAAAGTTAGGGGTCAGTAGATATTGCACAATTTGTGACGACGATAAACGAACGATGCTAAAATGCAGTTCTTTATCAGTTTTTATTTGCATTTACTTTTCAATTATATTTATTTCGATTTGTCTTTCATACTCAAGGTCACATAGATGTCTTAATATCAACTCTCATTGAATTTATTTTGACGTTTGCTATTACGTGACAGTAATAAAAATATACAGTTATTTTTTAAATGACATCGGTGTCCTTGAAATTTTTAATTTCTTGTTAACACCATTTTGTGCCGCTTTAAACCTAATCACGTTCTTGTCGGGCGAGTTTTTCTATTATTATTAATACGTAAGATATTTCTGGAACTCAAGCTTGGTCGGATGAACTTTATGTAATAATCAAAATATTAGAGTCACAGTACAAAAATACATTTTTTTACCATGTGGTGATTAATGTTGTCTACAGTGCTGCTAAATGTGCTTTTGTATTTTAAAAATTCAGCGTAGCTAAGCTTTCATTTAACTTTTAAACAATGTTCACTCACTTAGATTACGAAGCATCGTACTAGGACCTTTTTAAAATTTTGTATAAATTTTCTAAGATACCTTTGAATATATTTTGTATAATTTCAGACTAAATAATCCAAATGTTCTAAAGAAGTGAAAGAGACTTGATATTTACAATTATCGTACAACACAGTAGCGAGAATTAGTTGTATACAGCAATTTTGTTGGAGTCATGAGAAACCCTAGGATACAATTGCGGTTAAAACTTGATCGTTCTAACGTAAAATCGTCAACTAATGCAAATGGATCTAATAGTTTTACCATCCGCTGTATATTATTTTTCACTGTTAAATACTCAGAATGCAAATGATCAGAGAACCAGTGGCGGTTGTAGCCTAGAACGAAAGAAAGAGTGCTAAAAACCTGTGCTTTAATTTGGTAGGCAGGGGATTAATAAAGTTCGGTTTGCGTGACGCAAGTCGATAACCGTTGGGCGAAAAAAGTCACATAAACGCGATGCCACCGTCGCGCCGCCGCGCCGGCCGCTGAAGTACTCGAGTGTGACGTGTCACTGCAAACACGTGAAGCTATTTGAAGTTGATATAGAAGAGGACATAGGACAGAAAAGAGGGGACGAAAAAGTGTATCGAGATAAGGGGGAAACGATGGGGCAGAAAACAAGGAGCGCTAGGAGCACGGCAAAAAGGTATACAGATCGAGAAATAACATGAAATAGAGGGGTATGTGGATGGAATAGGGAGATTGTTTGGGGTTTCATGGAGACGGTGTGTACTCCTGGTGTATGAGATACTTCCCCGTAGCTGCTTGTACACGCCAACACCGCCAAGGAAATGTTACCCCATAAAACATATCTCTCTCGCGTTAGCTTCTGCTGTGCAGAGGCCGCCTAGATACTTCATAGAAACGCACATTCTCTAGCTGAGCGTGTTGCAGGCAACACGTCAAAAGATAAGGTTGATGATAGGGTTGAAGGATAAACCACCCGGGGGTCGTTCGATGCGTCACCGTGTTTCGCAGTTTCTGTGTCAGAACTAGTCTTCCTTCTCGAGAATTTCTCGAGAAATTTTATAATTGATTATTTCTCATTTCTCGTGAAAAATTCCAGTGTTTCTCAAGAAATTTAAATTTAGGAAAATTCTTATGAATCTCATTTATTTTATAACATAAATTCTTAAATTCTCTTAACTTCTTACTTAAAACTTTAGAAAAACTGAATACTGAATCGAGTAATGAGTTTCTTGTTGTTATTAAAGAAGAAATATCTAAATGAAGAGACAAGATTGTTGTATCCCCTATAAAATATCTGCATAATCCAGAATCTCTGTAAAAAGATTCAGAAGATACATTTTTTTGTTTAACATCCAAGGCAGATACGTATTGTTCCGTCACAAGACGAAAACAAACATCTGGGTGGCAGACTTCGGCCTACCTCCAGTCTACCACGTTTGTAATGCACTAGCATTTATGGTAGCGGCCCGGGACAAAATTTACAACACCCTACCGGGCCCAGGTTTATAACGCCTTTCCGGACCCATCGAGTGAGGGTACCACGCGGCCACCTCGGCACAAGGTCACCCTCCCTCTGGCAATGGTAGGCGTCAACCAATCACGAACAAATTAGAAGACAGAGATTCTTAGACCCCACCCACACCGAGACTAGCTGCAAGGAGACAAGAGACGACAAGACCAGTCAACCAAGTAGCCTCGAATAAACCACTACTCCTCCGAGCAACCGTAGAGTCGTAGTCCACCACCAAATCCGCGTACTTCTTTTTATTTCTTCGGCTCTGTTAATGTCAGAGTCGAAAGTGCAAACCGACACGCACAAGAGTGTTCCTTGCACCAGCTGCACCACTCAAAAGGTGCACGACTAAACACGTATAAAATCGCAAAACAAATTCTAAGCAGACTTTTTGGAAAATATAACAATGATTCTTATGAAAATAGTGAAAAACTTTCAGATTCTCAGAATGAGGAACTATCACTGGAAAAACAGTTAGAATTAGAAATTGCAGATAGCCTTCAAGAATTTAGTGTCAAGAGTTTAGCGGCAGAAGAAAATAAATTCCAGGCTCTAACAAAGGAATTCCAAATTTTTTAGTCCACTGAAAACAGGACACCCAATCTTCTGTTCTGTATACGATAAAGCCAACATCCGCACAAAATGGAAGAAATTTTTCTACGGCTACAGATTTTGTTACAAAAAAAAAAAAGAAGTAGATCGTCTGATTCTACATTAGAAGCATTATGCTTCTTAAGAAGTCATTTCAAAAGAAAAGCGTAATGTTTCACTTTATAAAACTTTGGTAAAAATTTCCCAATATTTTTTTATTTTATTAAAAATTCTCGAGAATATTCGAGAACTATCGAGAAATATAGTCTTATTTCTCATTTCTCGAGAAATGAAAAATGTTGAGAAATCAGGAACACTAGTCAGAACGTTACCGTAGATTATTGACGAAATTTCCCTGTTAACGCGCATAATTTCATCATCCGGTGAGGATTATTTACCTGTGTTGCAGAACACTAAAGACGTGGCTCACATTTTAATTGAGATCCCATGAAATACACTCCTGGACAAAGTGATAGCACAAGTGTACTATTTTTAATGTCTCGGAAACTACATATGTAGATTTTCAGGATGAAACACACAGTGTTAGCAAATAAAGTTCACCTCGCTCTTTATGGGCTGCAGTTCAGGATCTAATTCAGTCAAAGGGTCCCCTTCGCGGTCGAAAGAATAAAAATAAAATCAATTTAAATGAAAATCTTAGGAAAAAATAAATTATACTAAAATGTATGGTACTTGAGTTAATTTGGGTTAATTGGTCCCCAAACAGTGTTAGACCAGTGCCCCAAAATTAACGGTCGCTAATTTGCGAATGATCACGCAATCAACAGTTAGTTTCGTGTTTTAAAAGTATAGTTCAGCTCAACAGACGTAACCTAAGTCAGGCCTAAGTCAGGGTTTTCCCACCATTGTACCAGATGAGGGGAGGGAGCACAAATTGAGGGGAAAAAGTTACCCTCTCTCTGCCAGTACCGCGGTAGTTACGTGACATTGTGACACAGGCACCACAGAGACGGAACGCATCACGTGACCGGGTCGTGGCAGAAGCATGGGGGAATAGCGTGGTAGAAGGAGAAATTAGAGTGGGGGAATAAGTTTTGATCTGGCGACTATGTATCCCACTTCTTCGTTCCGCTCAGGTGGGAAGTGACGTTCCCCCGCTATTTCAGACGGTCGTATCACCAGAAACGCATGGCATTTGTTTCTATCGCGGCCCTATTCCTATCGTATACTATAACACTCGCGAGCCATAAGCGAGTCTTGTTCCCACTCCTTAGACACCCCCCACCATGCTCCTATGGATTGTTGGAGAAGGGGTCGCTGGGCTAGAATCCTATGTGGAAGGTTGTCTCCAGGAGTGATAAAAGCACGGTAGGGTAGTATGAAGTTGGAGGAGGCCATCGCGTCGCTCGTTGCGGGTTGGTCTCAGGTAGCATAGGTTCGGAGGAGGGAGAGGACGAGTACACCGGATCACGGGTATCCCCAGGAGCTTATGGACGGACATGGAGGATTTAGTGCGGTATACGTTGTCCCGTCGGCCGTTCTTCGGGTGTCCGCCAGGCCGAGGGGAGTCCCACATAACCCCGACTTCCTCTCGGGGGGGGGGGGGTTATCCGTAATACTGATTACCTCCATGATAAAAGAAGGGTGATATGAAGTAGCCAGTAGTGGGGGGAACCTGTACACTGTTGGTAGGGGTCGTGAAGCGACAACGGGGAAGAAGTTGCCCAGGCCTGTTGTTCCGTCGCAAGGAACGGTTCAAGTGGGGTTTGCCTTTGGACAATTATTTATGATACGCTCGTGACTAAGTGATCACCTTCATCGATTAGGCACGGCGCAACATGTAGCGACCATTCAAGTCACAAGCCTGCCTTTCGTTTGTTTTCACTTCCTATGGTTACGAGACGTCACAAATGAAGCCTTTACGAAGGATTACCCAAACCAAAAGGCACTGTTCTGAAGTGTCAAGGGTTAGCCTTGTTGAGAGACCGGCATCAGCTTACGCTCTCCAGGGCAAGCCCCACTTAGCTTACCTAAACAAGGTGACAATCATTCAAGGATGCGCTGATTGGGTAATGTAGCATTCAGCAGAACCAATCAGTGCACTTCCTCTTCCATGAGGACCGTCCTCTCAATACATAGAGGAGCCTCACGAGACAGAAGAACTGAAAGTCGAAATCACTCTCGAGTTTTACTCAAACTGAATTGTTTCGTTCGTGTATAAATAGATCTTTATTAATAACGTAATAACATAACAACTGTTGCCTGCAGAACTAACTTTAGGCAACTAATTCAAGGAGCCAGTAGACTCACGCGGTATAAGGAATATCGAAGAATTTCCGAGTAAAAGAGACGAGTTTCTAACGAGTCGTCATACGCAAGTCGAGTGTAAGTCGAACGAGTGTCGAATCTAAGTCCCGGTCCGTCCCGGGGTCCGCTCGCTGGTCACCTCGGTGGTGCCAAGAAAAAATCCCAACTTGGGGGAAAAGTCCTTCTCATTCGCTGGCTGACCCGAGGGGGAAGAATCTTCCGGGACAACCCTCCCCGGTGGAGGAGTGTTCGGATACGGATTTTAGAAATGAAACGCGGACGCGTCACTCCCGATACCGCCGAGGAATACTGTCCGCCAAATTAATTTTGGACAGCCGTTTCAATATTTGATCGAGTAATTTTATTGGAAGCGCGTTTCGTCCCAGACCTGCTAGAGGACTCGTCGGTAAGGCTGATCTAGCAGGCCCTGCCTTAGACGCGTCGGTTCGTCTCGTGCTTGGTCGTTGTTTTCGATCGCGAGAGCGTTCCGCGTCGGATCTTGGTTATTGGAGATCCATCTTTTTGAATAGATTTGAAACTGAAGGTTTCACGTTGAAACTGAATGTTTCACGTTTCAAACTGAATGTTTCACGTCGAAACTTGTTGAGCTATATCGAACCTTGGATGCACGCGCGACGCACGATGTTATCGCAACGCGATCACGAACAGAAGAGAGCTCAGATCGAGCGGTCCTCACGAGCATCGTTTTTGACAAAAACCGCTCGTCCTCGCGAGAATCGTTTCGGACAAAAGCTGATCGCTCGCCAGGCTCGCATAGCCCGACGACGAAACCCCGTCTTCGCAAAACTGAATGTTTCACGTTTGAAGACTTGGAATTGAATGTTCGAAAAAGACTTGGAACTGAATGTTTCATGTCTGAATCAAACTAGTGAGAGCGTTTGATTT